>NC_092785.1:33568729-33731229 GCF_047496795.1 Chiloscyllium punctatum | reverse complement strand
GATCCTTACACTTGCCTGGTTTTGTTTTATTTATTTTTGTGTGCCCCCCCCCCCCCCCACTCACTTCTGTCCAAGTTCTTCTGAATTTGCAGGTGTTTGGTCCACTGGTTACGAAGTCTCTTCTGTCTCCGGTTCCAGGCCTCTGCTCACCAGAGGTAGCAGGTGGCTTCCTTCAGCCCGCAGTTATTTGTTTGTAACTGCAGAGCAAGGGAGGCACACGCGCACACTTACATGCACACAGACACTCTCGCACGCACTTTCAGACACAGCCACGCACGCTCGCACTGACATGCACACACTCTCGCGCACACAGAGAAGTACACGAGCACAGACACCGTCTGCCCGTCCAGCCGTCTGAATCTTCCCACCCGTGTCGTTGCCACCCCAACGCTGGCCGCTTGCCGAGAGTTAGTTCACGTCAGGCTTGGCATTGGGAGCTGATCTCCGTTCCAGCATCCTGTCGCAAGGCAAGGCTTACTTTGTGCACAGACTCCTGGATCATCTCCTCTGCACCTTCTTCCCATCACCCTGCCTCCACCCCCAAAAATCTGACCTTGTATCTTTCCCCTCTCACCTTAAACCTATGCCCCTCTAGTTCTGGACTCCCCCCACCTTAGGGAAAAGACTTTGTCTATTTACCCTATCCATGCCCCTCATGATTTTATAAACCTCTATAAGGTCACCCCTCAGCCTCCGACGCTCCAGGGAAAACAGCCCCAGCCTGTTCAGCCTCTCCCTATAGCTCAAACCCTCCAACCCTGGCAACATCCTTGTAAATCTTTTCTGAACCCTTTAAAGTTTCACAACATCTTTCCGATAGGAAGGAGACCAGAATTGCACGCAATATTCCAACAGTGGCCTAACCAATGTCCTGTACAGCCGCAACACGACCTCCCAACTCCTGTACTCAATACTCTGACCAATAAAGGAAAGCATACCAAACGCTGCCTTCACTATCCTATCGACCTGGGACTCCACTTTTAAGGAGCTATGAACCTGCGCTCCAAGGTCTCCTTGTTCAGTAACACTCCCTCAGACCTTATACACTTAAATGGTAAGTCCTGCTCTGATTTGCTTTCCCAAAATGCAGCACCTCACACTTATCTGAATTAAACTCCATCTGCCACTTCTTGGCCCATCTGGTCAAGATCCTGTTGTAAACTGAGGTAACCACCTTCACTGTCCATTACACCTCACTAACTGTATCTCTTATGCTCACATCCAACTCCAACCTTATTTTCTAGAGCTTCCTATTGTTCTGGCCAATCAAGAAGATGCATTGAATAATTTGAAACAAGAGTGAATCATTTCAGTGGCTGCTGTTAGTCTGTTTTTGTAGCAGAGAGCTGGTGTCTTGCTATCTGGGCTCTCTGTTTACTGGGTAAGTTTAGATTAGATTAGATTCCCTACAGTGTGGAAGTAGGCCCTTTGGCCCAACATGTCTAAACTGACCCTCCAAAGAGCGACTCACCCATACCCATCTCCCTCTGACGAATGCACCTAACATTATGGGGTAATTTAGCATGGCCAATCCACCCTAACCTACACATCCCTGAACACTATGGGGTAATTTAGCATGACCAATCCACCCTAACCTACACATCCCTGAACACTATGGGGTAATTTAGCATGGCCAATCCACCCTAACCTACACATCCCAGAGCACTATGGGGTAATTTAGCACGGCCAATCCACCCTAACCTACACATCCCTGAGCACTATGGGGTAATTTAGCATGGCCAATCCACCCTAACCGACACATCCCTGAACACTATGGTGTAATTTAGCATGGCCAATCCACCCTAACCTTCACATCCCTGAACACTATGGGGTAATTTAGCATGGACAATCCACCCTAACCTGCACATCCCTGAACACTATGGGTAATTTAGCATGGCCAATCCACCCTGACCTACACATCCCTGAACACTATGGGTAATTTAGCATGGCAAATCCACCCTAACCTACACATCCCTGAACACTATGGGGTAATTTAGCATGGCCAATCCACCCTAACCTACACATCCCTGAACACTATGGTGTAATTTAGCATGGCCAATCCACCCTAACCTACACATCCCTGAACACTATGGTGTAATTTAGCACGGCCAATCCACCCTAACCTACACATCCCTGAACACTATGGGGTAATTTAGCACGGCCAATCCACCCTGACCTGCACATCCCTGAACACTATGGGGTAATTTAGCACGGCCAATCCACCCTGACCTGCACATCCCTGAACACTATGGGGTAATTTAGCACGGCCAATCCACCCTGACCTGCACATCCCTGAACACTATGGGGTAATTTAGCATGGCCAATCCACCCTAACCTTCACATCCCTGAACACTATGGGGTAATTTAGCATGGCCAACCCACCCTAACCTACACATCCCTGAACACTATGGTGTAATTTAGCATGGACAATCCATCCTAACCCACACGTTTTGAGTGTGCGAGGAACCTGAAGGAAACCCATGCAGACAGGGGGAGAATGTGCAAACTCCATTCTCACACACACAGTTGCCGCGACGCTGGAATCGAACCTGGGTCCCTGGCACTGTGAGTCCGCAGTGCTAACCACTGAGTCGCCATGCCACCCCACGGTGTCAGGGGTGTCTCTCCAGAGTAACCGTTGCTTATATTATGGTAGCGTCATTAGCACCTGCCACCTGAATTTGTACTGTTGTAAGTAGGTTTTCCAAGTTTTACCGAGGAACCCTGATTCCCCAAAGGGCCCGGGAGGGGACTATTTCATACGGTTAATCGAAATCCGGATAATCAAATACCGGATAGCATAGTTCCGCCGAGCAACGGGATCCTGCTGGATTATCCAACATTCGGATAATCAAGGTTCATCTGTGCTTGGCCAATGTACCCAGCATCCTTTGCTCTTAACCAGCCTGCTGCACCACATTCCAGAGTCCAGGTGGAGTGTTGACAGTGATTTTGGAGAAGATGTGTTGTCTGGGCTAGCTGTAGTTGGAGTATTTAAGAACTCAGCTGTGGGTGGAGTTGTTTCACTGCTCAGGAATGATTTGGCAGCTTCACTGATGACAGTCATGGCTTCACCTACAGACCAGGCAAGTCTAACTGAAGCACAGAGCAGTTCCCGAAACTCTTTGTGGTGGTAATTTCCCATCAGCGACCACAGCAATTGCTGAACAACAGTGAGCACTGTAAAGTTGCCAGTAATGCGCTACTCCAGTATCTCCTGATGGTGTCCTGGGAAGTACCACTATTTGATGGGCCCCGCCCTTCACGTTCAGCTTGGCGAACATGTCTCCACTTCCTCATCAAGGACTCTGAATAACATTCTGGAACCCCTCTGGCCTTAACCTTCACTGTGAGCTGTGTCTGCTTGCTAACGTAATTCCAGCTCTTGTTTCCTGGGTCTCGGACGTGCCAGACACTGGTCGTGTATGATGGCCGTTCACCCAGTTTAAACAAAACAGGAACAGTTAGGAAAAGCTCAGCAGGTCTTGCTGCAACTAAAGCGAAGAACATGCCTTCGGCCCTCGAAGTGCCGACCTGTGAAACCCATCTATCCTACACCATTCCATTATCATCCATCTGTCTATCCGATGACCATTTCAAAGTCCTTAAAGTTGGCGAGTCTATGCTGCTGCAAGCAGTATGTTCCACACCCCTACGACTCTGAGTAAGGAAACCACCTCTGGCATCTGTCCTATATCGATCACCCCTCAATGTAAAGCTCTGTCCCCTCATGCTCGCCATCACCATCAGAGGGAAAAGACTCTCACCGTCCACCCTATCTATTCCTCTGATCGTCTTGTATGTCTCTATTAAGTCACCTTTTTAAACTTCCTTCCCTCTAATGCAAACAGCCTCTAGTCTCTCAGTGTCCATACCAGGTCAACATCCTCGTAAGACCGTGGCGAGGGATCAGAGATCTCAGATCTGAGGAAGGGGGTCACAGGAGCCGAAACGGTAACTCTCGATTTCTCTCCCACCGTGCTGCCAGACCAGCTGAGCTTTTCCAGCAGTTTCAGTCTCTTGTCTCTGATTTCCAGCAGCCTTTCGGCTTCTTAGTTTGGCTAATTTACCGACCGCTTATGTGGGCGCAGTGCTCTCGCAGGCTAAACAGGTTCTGGGTCAGTTATCCGCAGTGGTGGGGTTGGGTGGGGGGAGGAGATGTTTCCCCAGCAACCTGGCATACCTGTGGAGGAGGTGGGACTTGAGCCCTGGCTCAGAGGGAGGGTGCTGCCACTACACCCCAAGCACCGAGTTACCTCACCACTGTGAATTCGCCTCTGGTTTTGGCTTGTCTGTTTGAGTATCTGTGACCCATGGGTGCTGTCGCAGACAACTTTTTGGGTCCTGATATCTGCGAGAGTTCCCTGCACCTCAATCAGTGCGTTCATGATCTGGGCATGACTCTCTTGGACTGTCACCATGCTCCAGGTTAGCTCTGGCAGGTCTTGGTCCATACCGAGCGCTGGATCCCGATCCCCTCATGATTTTCCTGCTCCTTGGATGCTGCCTGACCTGCCATGCTTTTTCCAGCACCACTCTAATCTTGACTCTAATCCCTAGCGTCTGCAGTACCCACTTCTGCCTTGTAGATGGTGGGACAGGTTTTGGGGGAGTCGGGGGGGGGGGCGGTTACTCGCTACAGGGTTCCCAGCCTCTGACCTGCTCTTGTAGTCACTGTGTGTGAGAGTCCAGTTGAGTTTCTGATCAGTCATAACCTTCAGGATGTTGAGATTGGGGGATGTCAAGGTGCAGTTGGTTAGCCCATCTCTTATTGATGATGGTCATAGCCTGGCATTTGTGTGGCGTGAATGTTATTTATCATTTGTCAGCCCAAGCCTGGATTTTGTCCAGATCTTGTTACATTTGAACATGGACTGCTTCAGCATCTGAGGAGTCACAAATGGGATTGAATGTTGTGTAGTCAGTGGTGACCATCCCCCCCCACCCCTTCTGACCTTATGATGGAGAGGAGGTCATTGATGAAGCAGCTGAAGCTGGTTGGGGCCTAGCACATGATCCTGAGGAACTCCTGCAGAGATGTCCTGGAGCTGAGATATCTGACCCTCCAACAACCACAACCATCTTCCCATGTGCTAGGTATGAGTAACCAGTGGAGAGTTTGCCTATTAATAACCATTGATCCCAGTTCTGCTCGTATTTTGTGTAAAGGGCAGTTTTCCACAGTGTTGGGTAGAGACCAGTGTTGTAACTCTGACGGGAGAGTTTGGCTGGGTGAGCTGTAAGTTCTGGAGTACACCTTCAGCGCTGTTGCCATTGCCTTTGCAGTATCCAGTATCTCCAGACATTTCTTGATATCGCACGGAGTGAATAGAATTAGCTGAAGATTGGTATCTGTCATGTTGGAGACCCCCCGGGTAAGACTGAGATGGATCATCCTCTCAGCACTTCTAGCTGGCAATTACTGCAATGGCTTCATCCTTTTGTACCGATGTTGCTGGGCTCTTCCAACATTGAGGACGGGGACATTTTTCAAGTTTCTTCCTCCCAGTGTGGTGTTTAATTTTCGACCACCATTTCTGACTGGATGTGGTAGGACTGAAGAGCTGAATCTGATCTGTTGATTGTGGGATCCCTTCCTCTGTCTATCACTTGCTGCTTATGCTGTGTGACATGCAAATCGTCCTTTTTTTGGTGGCTTCACCGGGTTGGCCCCTCATCTTCAGGTATGATTGGTGCTGTTCCCGGCTCTCTCCATTGACCCAGGTTTGGTCCCCTGGTTTGATGGTAACGGTCCCATGGGGGATATGCCAGGCCATGAGGTCACAGATTGCGCTGGAGGACAGTTCTGCCGGTATTGATGGCCCAAGGTGCCTCACAGAAGGACCAGTCTCAAGTTGCTAGATTGGTTCAAAGTCTGTCCCATTGAGCACGGTGTCAGTGCCACACAACACGGTGGAGGGTATTCTCAGTGTGAAGGCAGGGCTTGCCTCCACAATGACTGTGCAGTGGTCACCGTTAGCAGTACTGTCATGGACAGATGTATCTGAAGCTGGTAGATTGGTCAGTGTGAGGTCAGGTGTGCTTTTCCCTCTTGTTGGTTCCCTCACCTCCTGCCGCAGACCCAACCTCACAGCGATGTCCTTTCGGACCCTCTCGGTAATGCTGCTGCTGCTGCCTGGCCACTCTTGGTGGTGAACATTGAAATCCCCTACCCAGAGTACATTTTGCATCCTTGCCCATCCTCGGTGCTTCTTGCAACCGGTGTCCGACGTGGAGGAGCGCCGATTCATCAGCCAAGGGAGGACGGTACGTGGTAATCAGCAGGAGCTCCCCTTGCCTGTATTTAACTTGAAGCCATGAGGGTTCATTGGGTCAATGTTGAGGACTCCCAGGGCCACTCCTTCCCGACTGTATCTCACTGTGTGCTGCCACCACTGCTGGGTCTGTCTTGCCGGTGGGACAGGACGTGTCCAGGGATGGAGATGTCTGGGACATTGTTATACTTTCAAATACCTTACAATGGAGGCTGTTGCTTGTCTAGTGTGAGACAGCTCTCCCAATGTTCGTGAGGAGGACTCTGCAGGGTCACCAGGGCTGTTTCTGCGGTTATCTTTTCTGGTACCTATGCTGATGATAAATGGTCTGTTAGGTTTCATTTAGAGTCATAGTGTACAGTATGGAAACCGATCCTTCGGTCTAACTCATCCAGGCCGACCAGATATCCAACCCAAAAATAGTCCCATTTGCCAGCACTTATCCTCAGAACCTTTCCTATTCATATACCCAACCAGATGTCTTTGAAATGCTGTAATTGAACCAGCCTCCACCACTTGCTTTGGCAGCTTGTTCCATACACGTGGAAAACGTGTGTGAAAATGTTGCCCCTCAGGTCCCCCTGCCCTCTAGTTTTGGACTCCCCCAACCTTGGAGAAAACACCTTGGCAGTTCACCCTTTCCATGTCCCTTGTGATTTTATAAACTTCTCTTAAGGTCATTTCTCATCTTGTGACCCTCCAGGGAAAACAGCCCTTTCAAATTCCTTCTCAATCTTTTCTGAACCCTTTCAGGTGTCACAACATCCTATAGTTGGGAGGCCAGAATTGAATGCAGTATTTCAGAAATGGTCTCAACCTGACCTCCCAACTCCTATACTCTGTGCTGACAAAAGAACGCAAGTGTGCCAAACGCCACCTTCACTACCCTATCTACCTGCGACTCCACTTTCAAGGAGCTATGAGCCTGCACTCCAAGGTCACTTTGTTCAGCAACACTCCCTCGGACCTTACCATTAAGTGTATAAGTCCTGCTAAGATTTACTTTCCCAAAATGCAACACCTCACATTTATCTGAATTAAACTCCATCTGCCACTTCTCAGCCCATTGGCCCATCTGGTCAAGATCCTGTTGTAATCTGAGGTAACCCTCTTCGCTGCCCACTACACCTCCAATTTTGGTCTCATCTGCAAACTTACTAACTGTGCCTCTTATGCTCGCATCCAAATCATTTATGTAAATGACAAAAAGTAGAGGGCCCAGCACCGATCCTTGTGGCACTCCACTGGTCACAGGCCTCCAGTCAGAAAAACAACCCTCCACCACCACCCTCTGTCTTCTACCTTTGAGCCAGTTCTGTATCCAAATGGCTAGTTCTCCCTGTATTCCATGGGATCTAACCTTGCTAATCAGTCTCCCATGGGGATCCTTATCGAACACCTTACTGAAGTTCCATATAGATCACATCTACTGCTCTGCCCTCATCAATCCTCTTTGTTACTCCTTCAAAAAAACTCAATCAAGTTTGTGAGACATTATTTCTCATGCATAAAGCCATGTTGACTGTTCCTAATCAGCCTTTCCAAATACATTCTGGATTAGTGGTGCTGGAAGAGCATAGCAGTTCAGGCAGCGTCCAAGTTGCTTCGGATGCTGCCTGAACTGCTGTGCTTTTCCAGCACCACTAATCCAGAATCTGGTTTCCAGCATCTCCAGTCATTGTTTTAACCTTTCCAAATACATGTCCATCCTGTCCCTCAGGATTCCCTCCAACAACTTGCCTGCCACCGATGTCAGGCTCACTGGTCTTATCCTTACCACCTTTCTTAAGCAGTGGAACCACGTTTGCCAACCTCCAGTCTTCTGGCACCTCACCTGTGACCATCGATGATACAAATGTCTCAGCATGAGGCCCAGCAATCACTTCCCACAGAGTTCTTGGGTACACCTGATCAGGTTCCAAGCATTTATCCACCTTTATGCTATTTAAGATATCCAGCACCACATCCTCTGTAACATGGACATTTTTCTAGATATCACTGTTTATTTCCCCAAGTTCTATATGATTAGATTAGATTACAGTATGGAAACAGGCCCTTCGGCCCAACAAGTCCACACCGACCCACCAAAGCGCAACCCACCCAGACCCCTACATTTACCCCTTACCTAACACTACGGACAATTTAACATGGCCAATTCACCTGACCTGCACATCTTTGGACTGTGGGAGGAAACTGGAGCACCCGGAGGAAACCCACGCAGACACGGGGAGAACGTGCAAACTCCACACAGTCAGTCGCCTGAGTCGGGAATTGAACCCGGGTCTTTGGCGCTGTGAGGCAGCAGTGCTAACCACTGTGCCACCGTGCCGCCCATATCTTCCATGTCCTTCTCCACAGTAAACACTGATTCAAAATATGCATTTAGTGTCTCCTCCATCTCCTGCGGTTCCACAGATGAGCTGTCTTGCTGATCTTTGAGGGGACCTATACTTTCCCTAGTTATCCTTTTGTCATTAAAGTCTTTATAGAATCGCTTTGGATTCTCCTTAACCCTGTTTGCCAAAGCTATCTCATGTCCCCTTTTCTGCCCTCCTCTCGCCCCTATACTTTAGGGATTAACTCGATCCCTGCTGTCTATCCCTGACATATGATCTTGACCCAAGTCTCACTCTCTGTAGTCATCCAGCTTGTCCTACACCTACCAGCTGCCCTTCACACTAGCCGGAACATCCTGTCTCTGGGCTCTCCAATCTCGTTTCTGAAGGCTTCCCATTTTCTAGCTGTCCCTTTACCTGTGAATATCTGGCCCCAGGAGGAAGTGAAAACTGCAGACGCTGGAGATCAGAGTCGAGAGTGTGGTGCTGGAAAAGCCCAGCAGATCAGGCAGCATCCGAGGAGCAGGAGAATCGACGTTTCAGGCAAGAGCCCTTCATCAGAAATGAGGCTTGTGGGTCAGGACTGAGAGATAAATGGGAGGGGGGGAGAAGGTAGCTGGGAAAGTGATAAGTGGGGGAGAAGGTGATAGGTCAGAGGGGGGAGTGATGGATATGTCAGGAGGGCGATACCAGGTTGGAGGGATCATGTGAGGGGAGGGGAAATGAGGAAGATGTTGAAATCCACTGATCCTGGGTGGATGCAGGGCCCCCCGAGGCTGAACATGAGGCATTCCTCCTCCAGGGGTCGGGTGGTTAGGGTTTGGCGATGGAGGAGGCCCAGGCCCTGCATGTCCTTGACGGAGTGGGAGGGGGAGTTGAAGTGTTCAGCCATGGGGCGGTGGGGTTGGTGGGTACGGGTGTCCCAGAGATGTTCTCTGAAATGATCCGCGAGAAGGCGTCCTGTCTCCCTGATGTAGAGGAGACCATACCGGGTGCAACGGATACAGTACATAACATTGGTAGAGGTGCAGGTGAATCTCTGATGGATGTGGAAGGATCCCTTGGGCCTTTGGATGGAGGTGAGGGGAGTGGTGTGGGTACACTTCCTGCGGTGTCAGGGAAAAGTGTGGGGTGTGGGCTGGTAGGGAGGGCGCGTAGGCCTGACTAATAGAACATAGCACATAGAACAATACAGCACAGAACAGGCCCCAATATCTGGAGCTAAATGTATTGCTGGAAAAGCGCAGCATCCAAGGAACAGGAGAATTGACGTTTCGGGCATCAGCCCTCCTTCAGGAATCTGGACCCAAACAACTTTTGAATGTTCTTACCTAATACTGTCAAAATTGGGATTCCTTCAATTTAAAATGTTAATTTTTAAATCTGGTCTTTCCTTTTCTATCATTGTTTTTGGAACTGACAGAATTATGATTACTAGCCCCACCGTGCTCCCCCACTGACCCCTCAGTCACCTGCCTTGCCTTATTTTCCAAGAGTAGGTCATGTTTTGCACCTTCTTGAGTAAGTACACCCACATACTGAATCAGAAAACTTTCTTGTGCACACTTAACAAATTCCTCTCCATCTAAACCCTTCACACTATGGCAGTCCCAGTCTATGTTTGGAAAGTTAAAATCCCCTACCATGACCATCCTATTATTCTTACAGAGAACTGACATCTTTACAGATTTATTTCTCAATTTCCTGCTGACGATGGGGGCTGGGGTGTCTACAGTATAATCCCAATAAGGTGGCCATCCCTTTATCTTCTTTCTCAGTTCCAAATAACTTCATTGGACTCACTGCCAGGAATATCCTCCTGTCGTACGGCTGTACTGTTAGCCCTCACCAAAAATGTCCCTCCTCGTCCTCCTCCTGTCTCCCATATTCAGACAATTGTATGCAAGGTAATCAACGTTCCTCTGGATAGGGGAACCTGTTAACCCGCACCTGTTATGGACGACGCCAGGCCACTCAAAACTTTCTTAAGCAGGCAGCCCAGACCCTAACTTTGCAATTTGTTTCAGTCAGTGTACAGTGAAAATTACCTGGCGTGAGGTAGCTTGGTTGACTACTAGATTTTAAAACCGACAGGGATTTATTCACAAAATTACACAATGAAACACAAAGAACAGAATAAAGAACCCCTACAGAATCCTATAGTCTATCCAAATTAGACCTAATTATGCTGTTCTGAATACACACAACAGTCTCAAGAAGCAAATTCCCTTGGACACCAGTACAAATGAATGGAACAGATGCTTTCAGGTTGAAGTTAGCAGAGCAGAGAGAGTTTGTTCCTACACAGCTCAGTGTTGAACTCCCAACTAGTTCTGGACTGAACTAAGCTGCTCAGCCAGAGAGCAGACCACTCCCCTTTCATTATACAGGTCACTTCTAAAACATGACCACTTTGGCCTGAAGTCTCACCTGTTTATATAGAAACAAAAAGACCTCTCAATGCCCTTTAATCTCTGTATCAAACCAGCCTAATTGGCACCGAGAGCGGTTTATTGCTCCTCTAACAAAAACCAAAGACGTTGTATCCTTGAGAGAAGGAACAGCTTTTAGAGAAAAGAAACCAGCTTTGTAACGCACCCACCATATGAACTAGATGTTAAAAGTGTTACTCAAACAACATCACTTTCATTCAGGATGCCTCTGATCTATCTTGCTAAGTAACCAGCTCTGAAATACACACCACTGGAGGAGGTGGGGCTTGAACTGGGCCCTCCCTGGCCAGAGACATTGCCACTGCGTGCCACAAGAGGGCCCCTCAGAATGGCTCTGTAAGTTATTTGCTCGTTCAGCCAACCTGATGCTAATATTTCATCCTCACTAACACTCAACACGAGAGCCCCCCAGGGGTAGGTACTCAGCCCCCTACTGTACTCACTGTATACCCATGACTGCATCGCCAAATATCAGGCTAATGCCATTTACAATAAAAGCAAATTACTGCGGATGCCGGAATCTGAAACCAAAAGAGAAAATGCTGGAAAATCTCAGCAGGTCTGGCAGCATCTGTAAGGAGAGAAAAGAGCTGACGTTTCGAGTCTAACTGACCCTTTGTCAAAGCTACGAAAAAGAGAGAAATAGGGAGGTACTTATACTCGGCTGAGAGAAGGTGAGGTAAAAACAATGACTGCAGATGCTGGAAACCAGATTCTGGATTAGTGGTGCTGGAAGAGCACAGCAGTTCAGGCAGCATCCAAGGAGCAGCGAAATCGACGTTTCGGGCAAAAGCCTTTCATCAGGAATCATGAGAGAAGGTGAGTCATGGCTTCAGAAGCAAAGGTCTCAATGAAGAGGTGATAATGACAGTGCATAGAGAGATTATAGGGAGATTAGGAGTTGTGAATGACCAAGGCTAAAGCCAGGGCTATGTGACAAAATATGGGGGGGGGGGAATGAAGCAGAGGCAAAATGGAGAATAAGGGAGAAGTGTAGCAAAGAGGGAAGAGGAGAGGAAAAAGGTAGGGAGCAAGAGAAAGAGAGACAATCGCAATAAGAGGTACAGAATAGTGAAAAAAATATAAAAGATAAAAAAAATTACGGAGCAGAATGAAAACACAGGGATCGAGATGGGATAATCATCTGAAGTTGTTGAATTTGATGTTGAAACTGGCAGGCTGTAACGTGCCTAGTCAGACGATGAGATGCTGTTCCTCCAGTCTGCGTTGAGCTTCACTGGAACATTGCAGCAGGCCAAGGACAGGCATAGGAGCAGGATTGGGTGTTGAAGTGGCAAGCCACAGGGAAGGCCCGGGACCTGATTGCATACAGACCGAAGGTGCTCAGCAAAGCGATCACCCAGTAGGCGTTTTGCCCCTCCAATATAGAGGAGACCACATTGGGGGCAACGAATGCAATCGACCAAATTGAAAGAGGTACACATGCAACGCAGCTTAATCTGAAATAAGTGTTTGGGGCCTTGGATGGTGAGCGTGGAAGAGGTCAAGGGGTAGGTGTTGCACCTTCTGCGATTGCATGGGAAGGTGCCGTGTGTGATGGGAGAGGTGTTAGGGGTGACCCAGAGGGAATGATCTCTGTGGAATGCAGACTGGGGAGGAAGGGAAGATGCGTTTAGTGGTGGCATCGGCGAAAATGGCGGAGGATTATTCTTCGCATGTAATGGTCGGTGGGGTAAAAGGTGAGAAGAGGTTTCTATGGCAACAGGTTGCAGTTGGGTTCTGTCTCTATGGTAACAGGATGCAGTTGGGTTCTATCTCTATGGTAACAGGCTGCAGTTGGGTTCTGTCTCTGTGGCAACAGGGTGCAGTCGGATTCTGTCTCCATGGAAACAGGTTGGTGTTGGATTCTGTCTCTATGGCAATTGGGTGTAGTTGGGTTCTGTCACTATGGTAACAGGTCGCAGTTGGGTTCTGTCTCTATGGTAACAGGGTGGAGTTTGGTTCTGTCTCTATGGTAACAGGGTGAAGTTGGTTTCTGTCTCTATGGTAACAGTGCATTTGGCTTCTGTCTCTATGGTAATGGTGCAGTTGGGCCCTGTCTCTATGGTCACAGGATGCAGTTGGGTTCTGTCCCACTGGTAACAGGTTGGTGTTGGATTCTGTCTCTATGGTAACAGGCCGCAGTTGGGTTCTGTCTCTATGGTAACACGGTACAGCTGGATCCTGTCTCTATGGTAACAGGGCGCAGTTGGGTTCTGTTTCTATGGAACACAGGGTGTTGTTGGTTTCCGTCTCTCTGGTAATATAGCGCAGTTGGGTTCTATATCCATGGTAACAGTGCAATTTGGTTGTGTCTCTATGGCAACAAGATGCAGTTGGGCTCTGTCTCTATGGTAACATGGTACAGTCAGGTTCTGTTTCTATGGCAACAGGATGCAGTTGGCCTCTGTCTTTATGGTAACAGGGTGCAGTTGAGTTATGTCTCTATGGTAACATGGTGTTGGTGGGTTATGTCTCTATGGTAACAGGGTGTTGTTGATTTCTGCCTCTACGGTAACATGGTGCAGTTGGGTTCTGTCTCCATGGTGACAGGGTGCAGTCAGGTTCTGTTTCTATGGTAACGGTGCAGTCAGGTTCTGTTTCTATGGTAACAGGTTGGTGTTGGATTCTGTCTCTATGGCAACTGGATGCAGTTGGGTTCTGTCTCTGTGGTAGCAGGGTGCTGTTAGGATCTGTCTCTATGGAAACAGGGTGCTGTTGGATTCCATCTCTATGGTAACAGGGTGCAGTTGGGTTCTGTGTCTATGGTAATATGGCGCAGATGGGCTCTGTATCCATGGTAACATGGTGCAGTTGTGTTCTGTTTCTATGGTAACAGGGCGCAGTTGGGTTCTGTTTCCATGGTATCGGGGTGCAGTCAGATTCTGTCTCAATGGTAACGGTGCAGTTGGGTTCTGTTTCTATGGTAACAGGGTGCTGTTGGATTTCGTCTCTGTGGTTATATGGCGCAGTTGAGTTCTGTATCCATGGTAACGGTGCAGTTTGGTTGTGCCTCTATGATAACTGGGTGCCATTGGGTTCTGTCTCTATGGCAACAGGCTGCAGTTGGGTTCTGTCTCTGTGGTAACAGGGTGCAGTCAGGTTCTGTTTCTATGGTAACAGGGTGTTGGTGGTTATGTCTCTATGGTAACAGGGTGCTGTTGGGTTCTGTCTCTATGGTAACAGGGTGCAGTTGGTTTCTGTTTCTATGGTAATGGGGCAGATGGGATCTGTCTCTATGGTAACAGGGTGCAGTCAGGTTCTGTTTCTATGGTAACAGGGTGCAGTTGGTTTCTGTTTCTATGGTAATGGGGCAGATGGGATCTGTCTCTATGGTAACAAGGTGCAGTCAGGTTGTGTTTGTCTGGTAACGGTGCAGTTGAGTTCTGTCTGTGTGGTAACAGGGTCCAGTTGGGTTCTGTTTCTATGGTAACAGGGTGGAGTTTGATTCTATCTCTATGGTAACAGGGTGCTTTTGGACCGTCTCTATGGTAATATGGTGCAGTTGGGCTCGGTATCCATGGTAACTAGGTGCTGCTTGGTTGTGTCACTATGGTAACAGGATGCCATTGGGCTGTGTCTCTATGGTAACAGGGTGCAGTTGGGTTCTGTCTCTGGTAATATGGAGCAGTTGGGCTCTGTATCCATGGTAGCGGTGCAGGTTAGTTGTGTCTCTATGGTAACTAGGTACAGTTGATTTCTGCCTCTACGATAACATGGTGCAGTTGGGTTCTGTCTCCATGGTAACCAGGTGTCGTTGGGTTCTGTTTCTCTGGTAACAGGATGCAGTTGTGTTCTGTTGCTATGGTAACAGGGTGGAGTTTGGTTCTGTCTGTATTGTACCATGGTAGTGTTGGGTTCTGTCTCTATGGTAACAGGGTGCAGTTGGGTTCTGTCTCTATGGCAACAGGATGTTGGTGGTTTCTGTCACTATGGCAACAGGCTGCAGTTTGGTTCTGTTTCTAAGGTAACAGGATGCAGTTGGGGTCTGTTTCTATGCCAAGAGGGTGCAGTTGGGTTCTTTCTCTATGGTAACACGATGTAGTTTGGTTGTGTTTCTATGGTAACAGGATGCAGTCAGGTTCTGTCTCTATGGTAACGGTGCAGTCAGGTTCTGTTCCAATGGTAACAGGGTGCAGTTGGGTCCTGTCTCTATGGCAACAAGATGTTGGTGGTTTCTGTCTCTGTGGTAGCAGGGTGCTGTTGGATTCCGTCTCAATGGTAATATGGCACTGTTGGGCTCTGTATCCATGGTAACGGTGCAGTTTGGTTGTGTCTCTATGGTAACATGGTGCAGTTGAGTTCTGTTTCTATGGTAATAAGGTGCTGTTGGGTTCTGTGTCTGTGGTAAAAGGGTACAGTTAGGTTCTGTTTCTATGGTAACAGGGTGCAGTTGGGTCAGTCTCTATGGTAACTGTGCAGTTGAGTTCTGTTTCTATGGTAACTGTGTTGTTGGGTTCAGTGTCTACGGTAATAGGGTGCAGTTGGGTTCTGTTTCTATGGTAACGGTGGAGTTTGATTCTGTCTCTATGGTAACAGGGTGCAGTTGACTTCTGTCTCTGTGGTAACAGGGTGCAGTTGGGTTCTGTCTCTATGGTAACAGGGTGTAGTTTGGTTCTGTCTTTATACAACAGGGTGTCATTGGTTTCTGTTTCTATGGTGACAGACTGCAGTTGGGTTTTGTCTCTCGGGTGACCAGGTTCAGTTGGCTTCTCTCTCTCCGGTAACAGGGTGCAGTTGGGCTCTGTCTGTATGGTAACAGGATGCCGTCAGGTTCTGTTTCTGTGGTAACAGGGTGTTGTTGGGTTCTGTCTCTCTGGTAATATGGCACAGTTGGGCTCTGTATCCATGGTAACAGTGCAGTTTGGTTGTGTCTCTATGGTAACAGTATGCAGTGGGGTTCTGTTTCTATGGTAACAGGGTGCAGTTGAGTTCTGTTTCTATGGTAATGGTGCAGTCGCATTCTGTCCCTGTGGTAACAGGGAACAGTCAGGTTCTGTTTCTATGGCAGTTGGGTTCTGTCTCTATGGTAACGGTGCAGTTGGATTCAGTCTCTATGGTAATATGGCGCATTTGGGCTCTGAATCCACGGTAACGGTGCAGTTTGGTTGTGTCTCTGTGGTAACATTGTGCAGTTGATTTCTGCCTGTACGGTAACATGGTGCAGTTGGGTTCTGTCTATGTGGCAACAGGGTGCAGTTGGGTTCTGTTTCTATTGGTAACAGGGTGCTGATGGATTCCGTCTCTATGGTACCATGGTGTAGTTTGGCTCTGTCTCCATGGTAACAGGGTGTAGTTTGGTTGTGTCTTTATACAACAGGGTGTCATTGGTTTCTGTCTCTATGGTGACAGCGTGCAGGTGTGTTCTGTCTCTCGGGTGACAGGGTTCAGTTGGGCTCTGTCATCATGGTAACAGGGTGCAGTTTGGTTGTGTCTCTGTGGTGACGGTGCAATTGGGTTCTGTCTCGATGGCAACAGGATGTCGGTTTCTGTCACTATGGTAACAGGGTGCAGTCAGGTTCTGTCTCTATGGTAACAGACTGGAGTTGGGTTGTATCTCTATGGTAACAGTGCGGTATTGGGTTTGTGCGTGAGAGTGTGTGGGAGCAAATGTGTTTTTGAGTGTGTGATTATGTCTGTGTGTATGTCTGTCATTGTATGTGTATATCTGTGTGTGAGTGTGTGTGTGTGTCTGTGTATATTGGGTATATATGTGTGTCTGTGTATATGTGTCGTGTATATGTGTGTGTGTATATATGTGTGTGAGAGTGTGTCTGTGTGTGAGTGTGTGTCTGTGTGTGTGTGCCTGTGTGTGTGTGTCTGTATATATATGTGTGTGTGAGTATGTCTGTGTGTGAGTGTGTGTGTCTGTGTGTGAGAGTGTGTCTGTGTGTGACTGTGTGTGACAATCATTCCTGCTCTGAATGTATGAATAAAGCCCTTGTTTTAACCTGAAAGAGAGTTTGTTGTGGGTCATTAAAACATGAGCTTCACTGACACAGCGTTAGGGTGACACATACCAGGGGGTTCAGATAGGATGGGTTAGTCACCATGGGCGATGGACTGGGCAGGTCACTAGATTCAGGGAGGCTCAGTTGGCTGGACAGCTGATTTATGAGGCAGAGAGTCACTAACAGAATGGGTTCAATTCCCGCACCGACTGAAGTTACCCTGAACATCCTTCCTTCCCAACCAGTGCCCTCACCTGAGGCTTGGTGACCCTCAGATGAAATACCACCCTCAGTCACGAGAGAGCCACTGGATGGGACTCGAACACCTTTTACTGTTGGGGAGAGTCCGCTCAGTGAGTTGGGAGGTCAGTGTGTGTGCGATTTCCAGGGGGATTGGTGTCGGCAGGATATTATCCCAAGAGATGATCCAGATTTCTTTCTCCCTCGCCTTTCCCCGGTCCCGATCCAATCCAGGAATCAGGATTCTCTGAAGCCTCCAGCTCAGACGGTCCTAGATTCCGGGTTGGAGAGCCGGGAACTTGTCCACCAGAAGGTCAGATATTCCGAGCAGTTCCCCCAGAGTCAGCACGTGGGGAATCCTGCAAAGTCCCTCCCAATGTGTACCTTGGTTTGTACATCCAGTCTTCAGGCTCCGAGCAGGGAATACCCAACAGTTTCTTCAACGATGTACATTGTATTCAATAAAATTACATTGCAAACTGCGGGGCTCATTCACTTATCGAATCAAATAGGAAGGTCCCCTTGCCCCAGCAGGTCGTATTAGTGTCCACCAGTCAAAGGTTTTCTCTTTGAGTTCATTCAATTGTCCATCAAGGACCATTTCATTTCTGAGTTTTGTAAAGTGGGTGGTGGAGCTGTCTCCTCCTCTATTTCTCTCACGTCTTGTTCAAAGCTGTCTTTTGTACTTCAGCCATCATTATTATTTGCTTGTGGGATTGTGACAGGAGAGAGAATAGTTCAAGGAGTTATTCGCTTTAATTTTGGGAAAGTAAATTCATGGGATGTGGACTAAACTAGCATTTACTGCCCCGTCCTTAGTTGCCCCCCCGCCCCCCTTTGAGAAGGTGGGGGTGAGCTGCCTTGTTGACCCACTGCAGTCCGTGTGCTGTGGGTGGACCCACAACGTCCCTGAGGGAGGGAATTCCAGGATTCTGACCCAGCCACACTGAAGGGAATGGCGATAGATTTCCGAGTAGGATTGGGAGGGGCTCAGAGGGAAACTTGCAGGGAGGGGGCTGGTGTTCCCATGTACCTGCTGCCCCTTGTCCTTCTGGATGGAAGTGGCCGTGGGGTTTGGAAGGTGCTGCCTGAGGATCTTTGGGGAATTTCTGCAGGGCATCTTGTAGATGGTCCACATCGCTGTTACTGAGCGTGGGTGTGGGGCGCGGAGGGAGGGGATGTTTGTGGGTGTGGGGCCAATCAAGCGCGGGGGGGGGGGGGGCTGCTCTCTCCCTGGATGGGGTCAAGCTTCTTGAGCGTTGTTGGAGCTGCCCCCATCCAGGGGCAAGTGGGGGAGTATTCCCTCACCCTCCTGCCCTAGGCATTGTGGATGGTGGGACAGGCTTTGGGGGGAGTCAGGGCGGGATTCCCAGCCTCTGACCTACTCCCACAGCCAGTGTGTCTGTGGTGAGTCTAATTGAGTTCATGGTCAATGGGCACCCCCAGGATGTTGATATTGGGGGGATTCAGTGATGGTAACACCATTGAACGTCAAGGGGCAGTGGCTAGATTGTCTTTTATTGATGATGGTCATTTGTATGGTGTACATGTTACTGGCCACTTTGTCAACCCAAGCCTGGATATTGTCCAGATCTTGTTACATTTGAACATGGACTGCTTCAGCATCCAAAGTCTCACAAATGGGACTGAACGTTGTGTAGTCAGCGGTGACCATCCCCCCCCCTTTTGACATTATGATGGAGAGGAGGTCATTGATGAAGCAGCTGAAGCTGGTTGGGGCCTAGCACATGATCCTGAGGAACTCCTGCAGAGATGTCCTGGAGCTGAGATATCTGACCCTCCACCAACCACAACCATCTTCCCATGGGCCAAGTCTGACACCCATCAGTGGAGATTTTGCCCCCGGGTACCCATCGATTCCGGTCTTGCAAGGGCTCCTTGATTCCATCCTGAATTCCAGATTTTGTTTTTAATTGGATTCCAACTCCCCCAGCAAGATGAGGTAAGTGAAGTTGTTTGTTCAGTGACCGTAGTTAATGTCAGTCTCCCTGGACATTACTGGAGTGACACTGGAGGGTTTCCACTTTCCAAATTTAAAAAGAAGGTTTTTAAAAGAAACATCTCCTAATGTTAGCAGGGAATATCACTGTCGGCACAAGGAGGTATCAATGTTTCCAGAGGGACCCAGAGAGGAGAGAACAGGATCTGTGAAATCTCGAACAGGATCTGTGAAATCTTACAGCACTGGGTCAGAACCTGGGGACAATGGATTGGAACCTTACAACAGTCAAACGGAACCTGGGAACAATGGATTGGAACCTTCCAACAGTCAAAAGGAACCTGGGGACAATGGATTGGAACCTTCCAACATTGTGTGAGAATCTGCCGAGAGGAGATCAGGAGGTTGTACCAATGGACAGGGGTTTATCTGAGAGTCTGGATTGGCTTTCAGTAGATTGGATCTCCTTGGAATTACGACTCCAGTTAGTGCTTGTAGTTATTCAAGCCGGTTACTATCCCATCCTGGCTATTGTTGGGGTTCCCGGTAAGTATCCATATCCCGTTATTAATTCCATAAGCCATGTCTAATCTCCTCTCTGCTGTTACCAACTCAATGTCCGCGGGGATGATGTCGCTCTTTCCAGGGTCAGTCCGTCACAACACTACCACCTATCGCACTGCAATCCCCTCTCCATCATCACCGCTCTCCTCCATGTCTCATCCCACAGATAGTCTGGAATTCTTGTTATTTTGTTTTGCCCAATATCCCTCCGTACTTCTGATCTTGTCTCCACGGTGTCAGCTACCTTCACCCCTGCCCCTAAGGGTGACACAGTAGCTCAGTGGTTAGCACCACTGCCTCACAGTACCAGGGACCTGGGTTCAAATCCAGCCTTGGGTGACTGCGTGAATTTGCACATTTTCCCCGTGTCTGTGTGGGCTTGCTCCAAGGGCTTCGGTTTCCTCCCACATTCCAAAGGTGTGTAGGTTAGGGTGGATTGGCCATGCTAAATTACCCCATAGTGTTCAGGGATGTGTAGGTTAGGGTGGATTGGCCATGCTAAATTACCCCATAGTGTTCAGGGATGTGTAGGTTAGGGTGGATTGGCCATGCTAAATTACCCCATAGTGTTCAGGGATGTGTAGGTTAGGGTGGATTGGCCATGCTAAAGTACCCCAGAGTGTTCAGGGATGTTTAGGTTAGGGATCTGGGTGGGTTGATCTTTGGACGGTCAGTATGAACATGCTGGGCTGAAGGGCCTGTTTCCATACTGCCGGGAATCTAATCTGATCTATACTGCTTCCAATACTGTGTGCTGAATGGCCACATAACTGTTGCTATAAGGGTGTCCTCAGCTGCACATCAGGGAACCACATTCATTGATGGTCTTTCAGCACCTCACCATTGAATCCCTCATGGACTACCCACTCCTACTTCATCCCAATCCCATGTCCATTTATTATGTTCCTGCAAATTATTCCCTTTAAGTATTTATCTAATTCCCTAAAGAAAGTGAATAGATTTCCCTCCATGTTCCCTGCCTGGCTGTAATTTTGAGGCTCTTTTGAGTCTCGGTGGTTATTTTCTGAGCCATCCGAAGTCAATAAAATGGGGCAGGCTGCATTTTCATTCCCTTCCCCAGTGTCCCCCGTCAGGTTTATTGGCGAACATTTTTTGAAATTTACTCAGAGTCTGTTCACTGAACATCTGTGTCACTCTCCCTTGCACTTCGTGTGCTCTCTGTTCTGCCTTGTTTTCAAAATTCTGGTTCTTGTTTCTCAGTTCCACCTGAGACCTGACCAGTCCTGGCCTCTGTCATCGCTCGCAGCCCTACTGACACTCTGACAGCTGTGCCCTTCCAATCCTAGTCTCTATCTCAGGCAAAAATGAGAACTGTGCCCCATACCCAACGTGTAATGTCATCTCCATTTTCTGGTCCTCGCAGTTAATATATTGGCGATTGCAATCCTGGCCCATGGAAAGTGTGGTCTCTCGAAATGTATCACCCGTTACCTGGTCGCCATGGCAGTGGCAGATCTCCTTGTTATTATCCTTGACCTGATACTGAGACACATCCCCATTGTTTTTGAGGAACGTTTTATCTTCTTGAAGTCCACCCCCTTGTGTAATATCCACGCTGTCCTGCTTTATGCAGCTACAGACTGTTCTGTCTGGTTCACTGTCACTTTTACCTTTGATCGATTTGTGGCCATTTGTTGGCAGAAAGTGAAAACCAGGTATTGCACTCCAAGGACAGCATCTATCATTCTCGGAGCGGTGACTGTGGTGAGCTGTTTAAAGAACCTTTTCTGGTATTTTATGCTCACAGAAGATTATAGATTGTTGAACCTCCCGTGGTTTTGTGACTATTCTCTGGCAATACTAGAATCGCTGTTCTGGGTGACAATCGAGTTCCTCCATCACATTATAACCCCATGTCTCCCATTTGTCTTGGTTCTGCTGCTCAATATTTTGACAGTCAGATACATTTTAGTGACCAGCAGAGCCCGCAGGAGACTCCGAGCTCACAACAGGGACAAGAACGCCAAAGACTCCGAAATGGAGAGTCGAAGGAAATCAATTATTTTGCTGTTTGTTATCTCCGCCAATTTTATTCTGTTATGGTCAGTACTGATGATGTATTCCATATGGACCCGTTTGGCCGATCTGGGATATGAATTCATGTATCTAGCTGATTTTGTGCTGGATTGGGGCTTCATGTTGCAACTCCTGAGTTGCTGCACAAACACCATCATTTACGCCGTGACCCAGACGAAGTTCAGAGAGCAGCTGAAGGACATGCTGAAATATCCCTTCGCTCGCATTCGTCAGTCTGTGGATGTCTGAGAACAGAATGAGGGAGAGATTCCCAACGTTTCCCGAAGTGGGAGCAGTAACAATCCAAGGGCGGAGTTTGTCAACTGCAGGGTGCGATCACTCTTGTATCAGAGCGCGGACATTACCAGTTGGCAGAAAAAGACAGTGTCTGACAGACTACAATCGCGTCTGTCCCTTTTGTAACAAAGCCTCAAGCACACTGGCTATGGCAGGGGAAAAGGTTTGGTGAACCACCTCAATCTGAAACACACACAAGGGGCCTCAATATCAATCCATCACTGGTACAATTGATAATGTTGCCATCATCCCCATCAGTGGTCTCACTGTGGATTTCTCATCCTCGCCGTTAACACCATAACGATTGTGATCCAGTTCCGTGCAAAATGTGGTGTCTCTAAATGTATACGTCATGGCCATGACAGAGACCGATCCATCAATGTCCATCTCTAATATTCTGACAGATAAGTGCGATGCGGAACATTCACAGTTGGAGGGATCGGGTCAAACCTCCCTCCCTCCCTAACATCAATCCTCACTATTGACCCCCCCCACCCCCCTCCACAACCACACTCTGATTTATGGTTGGAACTCTCTATTGGATGATTCTTTACCTTCTGGCAAAAACCTTGAAAGCTCCCACCATCCCTTCTCACTGTCTCAATAAATATCTTTTATCGTGTCCCTGACATTCATCTTCAATCTCCCTGGGCAAGGGATGGACAAGCTGGGTGGATTAGCCCTACTGCCTCACAGGACCAAGGACCCAGGTTCGATTCCATCCTCGCGGCTCCTGTCCGTGTGGAGTTTGCACATTCTCCCCGTGTCGGCGTGGTTTACTCCAGGTGCGGCAGTTTCCTCCCACAGTCCAAAGATGTGTAGGTTAGGGTGGATTGGCCATGCTCAATTACCCCATAGTGTTCAGGGATGTGCAGGTTAGGGTGGATTGGCCATGCTAAATTACCCCATAGTGTTCAGGGATGTGCAGGTTAGGGTGGATTGGCCATGCTAAATTACCCCATAGTGTTCAGGGATGTGTAGGTTAGGGTGGATTGGTCATGCTAAATTATCCCATAGTGCTCAGGGATGTGTAGGACAGGGTGGATTGGCCATGCTAAATTACCCATAGTATTCAGGGATGTGTAGGTTAGGGTGGATTGGCCATGCTAAATTACCCCATAGTGCTCAGGGATGTGCAGGTTAGGGTGGATTGGCCATGCTAAATTACCCCATAGTGTTCAGGGATGTGTAGGTTAGGGTGGATTGGCCATGTTAAATTACCCATAGTGCTCAGGGATGTGTAGAGAGGGCGCATTAGTCAAGGGAAATGTAGATGGGGAATGAGTTTCGGTGGGACTGTATTTGGAATGTCAGTGTAAACTTAATCATACCGTCACAGAGATGTACAGACCCTTCGGTCCAACCCGTCCATGCCAACCAGATATCCCAGCACCCAGCCCATATCCCCCCCCAAACCCTTCCTATTCATATACCCATCCAGATGCCTCTTAAATGCTGTAATTGTACCAGCCCCCACCACATCCTCTGGCAGCTCATTCCATACACGTACCACCCTCTGGGTGAAAAAGTTGCCCCTTAGGTCCCTTTTATATCTTTCCCCTCTCACCCTAAACCTATGCCCCTCTAGTTCTGGACTCCCCCACCCCAGGGGAAAAGACTTTGTCTATTTACCCTATCCATGCCCCTCGTGATTTTATAAACCTCTATAAGGTCACCCCTCAGCCTCCGACGCTCCAGGGAAAACAGCCCCAGCCTGTCCAGCCTCTCCCTGTAGCTCAAACCCTCCAACCCCGGCAACATCCTGGTGACACTTGAAAGGGTTCAGAAATGATTTACAACGTCTTTCCGATCGGAAGGAGACCAGAACTGCACTTGTTGGGCAAAATGGTGCGTATCTACACTGTTGGCCTTCGGCGATCTACGATGATGAAATGTAGGTTTACAGGGACAGGACGAGGAGGTGGGATGAGATATGAACGTTCTTCAGGGGGGCCAGTATGAACTTGATGGGCCAAATGGGCTGTTTCCACACTGTCGGGCTTCGATGATGATGAAATGCAGGGTTACAGGGACAGGATGAGGGGTTGGGAAAAGGTGGGAATGTTCTCCAGAGGGCCAGTATGAACCTGATGGGTCAAATGGCCTACTTCCACACTGTGGTGATTCTATGAACTTTGAAATGAATGAAGTCCCCAGTTGCCTTCCCCCCCCTCTCAACAAGCGCAGTTGCATCAAATTATTTCGTTTGGCCCTCTCCTCACAGCCTGGATGCCTAGGCCCGGTTGCTCAGGGCAACCCCGAAACCCGGCCATTGGGTTGGTGTATGGGGGGTGGGGGTGGGGGTGGGAGTGGGGGTGGGGAGGGGTAATCAGTCAGACCAAATGCAGAGCCCCCACCGTGACCTCCCACCGATCAGCGACAGGTCAAGGGTCGACTGAGCGCATAGGGTCAATTCAGGGTCAATATGGCGTTCGGCCGATCAAGCATCAGTCGGACGCTCTCCAGGATCGAGACAGAACCCACAGCCGCAGAAATAAACCCAGTTCGTGTCACCCCGTGACCTTGGGTCAGTTGGTCATTGAAGTCGAATTGAAGGTTACATTAAACCCAATAAATGGGGCGAAGCGTCTCACAACGTCCTCGTTGTAGGATTACAGTCAATGCCCACCGAGGGAGAGAGAGAGAATGGGAGAGAGAGCGGGGGTGGGGGGTGAACAAGGGGTCAATGGACAGAGACGGTGGGGTAGATGGAGAGGGAGAGCACTGAGGAGAGAGAGAGTGTGAGAGGAGCAGAGAGGGACGGTAAAATGAGAGGAGGGGAAGGACCAGTGTAGAGAGGGGATAGAGAGGGACGGGGAGTGAGGGGCCAGGGGAAGGAGGAGGGGACAGAGCAGGGGAGGGGGGAAGATGGAGATGGAGAGGTTGGGAGAGGATCAAAGATGGTGCGAGTGAAAGATAGCGACGGCCTGACATATCCCCAACCCAAGCCGGAGGGGAGGGGGGGGTCAACACTGGGTCAATGCAGGAGGGTACATCAGGAGCAGCACCGGGTGGACCTGAAGGTGAGGGTTCAATCTGGTGAAGCCCCCCCCAAAGGGCATAATCGGCCAGTGATGGGCAGAGCCAAGGAATCCCAGCACCGAGGGCCCAGGGCTCATCTCTGCAGCTCAGCCCCCACCCTGCCACGGTGAGCAATTAAACAACTCACTGGAGGGGGAGGAGGAGGGGGGGAGGATAGGGAGGACCGTTCCCCCCCCCCACCCCCCCCACCCACCGGCCTCAATGATGGACAGAGAGAAAGATCAGCATGAAGCTCTTGCAGGGCCCTTCAGCCAGGAGTGGGGGAGTGGGTGATCCAGCCCAACCTCCTCCGGTGGTCCCCAGCAAAACGGGGCCCAGATTCCAGCCAGTTCCGACTCTCTCCAGGTGATATCAGGGAATGGTGGGAGACACTGGATACCGCCACGGTTACGGAGCCCCTGACCACATCCCCGCACCGGCCCTGTCGGTTTCTGCCCCGGGAGGTGTCGCTGCCCGAGCCGAGCTGTTCCAGTCACGGCTCCAACATCTCCCCAGCCAATGTGGGAAAAGGCCCGGGGATGTCCTGTGCAGAAATCCCAGCCGGAAAATGACCACCCCATCGATCTCCTCTCGCTCAGCGGGAAGGTGATGGGAGGGGGCATCAATACTGCTACCCAGCAGCACTCACTCAGCAAGGGCTGGGGGGGGTTCCTGTGTACCTGCTGTCCATGCCCTTCCTGGTGGGAGTGGCCGGGGGTTTGGAAGGTGCTGCCTGAGGATTTTCGGTGAATTTCTGCAGAGCCCCTTGTAGCTGGTACCCCCTGCTGCTATTGAGGGTCAGTGGGGGAGGGAGGGAGAGAGGGGGATGTTTGTGGGTGTGGGGCCAATCTAGCTGGGGGGAGGCGGGGTCAGCTTTGCCCCTGGATCTGGGGGGGGGGGGGGGGGCGGGCAGGTTCAATGACCCAATCCAGAGGGGTCTGGATTGTGGTTTAAACCGAACCCATCTGCAGGTTTAGGCTGGTACATGGTGAAAAATGCTGACGGGGAGAGAGAGAGAGAGAGAGAGAGAGAGAGCTGGAGGGAAACAGACGGGCCGAAAGGCCTCCCTGATTCGACAACAAGAGAAGCAGAGCGTATTCAGGAATGTTTTTATTCTGCTGTCAGCTGAAGAATTCAAGGGTTTCTCTGGGTCACTCCATCAATGGTTTCCACTTCACACCAACCTGTGAGAGACACAGAGAGAGAGATGGAGGGAGAGAGAGAGAAAGTGTGCAGGGGATGGATGAGAGAGTCAGAGATAGAGAGTGCAAGTGAGAGAGAGAGAGAGAGAGTTTGAGAGAGTGTGTTGCTGGGAATGAGAGAGAGATAGTGCAGGGGAGTGAGTGAGAGAGAGAGAGTACGGGAGAGAGAGAGAGAGCGAGGGAGAGTGAGTGAGAGAGCAGATACAGGGAGGGAGAGAGTGAGTGAGTGAGTGTATGTGCATGTGACAGAAAGACTGAGAGAGAGGACGCAACAGAGAAAGGGAGAGTGGGAAAGTAAGAGAGAAAGAGGGAGAGTCCAACAGTGCGGCCCTCCCTCAGTACTGACCCTCCGACAGTGCGGCCCTCCCTCAGTACTGACCCTCTGAAAGTGCAGCACTCCCTCAGTACTGACCCTCCGACAGTGTGGCACTCCCTCAGTACTGACACTCCGACAGTGCGGCCCTCCCTCAGTACTGACCCTCTGAAAGTGCAGCACTCCCTCAGTACTGACCCTCCGACAGTGAGGCACTCCCTCAGTACTGACCCTCCGACAGTGCGGATCTCCCTCAGTACTGACCCTCCGACAGTGAGGCACTCCCTCAGTACTGACCCTCCGACAGTGAGGCACTCCCTCAGTACTGACCCTCCGACAGTGCGGCTCTCCCTCAGTACTGACCCTCCGACAGTGCGGATCTCCCTCAGTACTGACCCTCCGACAGTGAGGCCCTCCCTCAGTACTGACCCTCCGACAGTGCGGCACTCCCTCAGTACTGACCCTCCGACAGTGCGGCACTCCCTCAGTACTGACCCTCCGACAGTGCGGATCTCCCTCAGTACTGACCCTCCGACAGTGCGGCACTCCCTCAGTACTGACCCTCCGACAGTGCGGATCTCCCTCAGTACTGACCCTCCAACAGTGCGGACCTTCCTCAGTACTGACCCTCCCTCAGTGCTGACCGTCCCTCAGTGCTGACTGTCAGTTCTGGTTCCTGAGTTTTCCATTCAGACACGGGTGCGGGGGTAACGATGTTGTTCACTGTGTTTTGGGGGATTACATCGGTTCTACTTGCTGCTTGTGCTGGGGGTTTGTGGAGGTGATTGGGTTCCATTTCAGGGTCACTCTTGGGTCCTGGAGTGAGATTTCGATCACATCTTACCTGTTTGATTCTGCAGGGTGGTCCCATTAGAATCCACTGTTATCGATTCCACAGTTGTACGGTCTGGAAAACACAAACCAAATGCAGTCAAAGAGAGTTTGAGGCTGGCATTGTGTGAGACAGAGAGAGAGAGATACAGAAGCAGGTCGTGACCAAAGCTGAAAGATGGAATCAGAGAGAGAGGGAGTTTGGCAGAGAATGGGAGAGAAATAGACAGTGAGTGAGTCACTCAGAGAAACAGATAAATGCACAGATGGAGCGTAATAGAGGGTGAGACAGTCAGACAGATACAGCAAGAGGCCGAGAGAGGGATACAGATATGGAAAGGGAGAAAGGAGAGAGATAGAGAGGAGGAAAGACAAACATCCAGTCACACATAAGTCGGCAGAAACACAGAAAGAGGGAGTCAGAGAGAGAGCTTTGAACGGAGTAGAGGGAGGATGGAGGAGTGGGTGTGGGGGATAGAGACAGAGACAAGGACACATAACAAGGGAGTCACACAGGCAGAGAACACAGACAGACATACTGTCTCTGAAACACAGTCACACACACACACACACACTCTCACATTGAGACAGAAACGTACACACACAGTCACACACACACACACACACACACACACACACTGAGACAGAGACGTACACACACTGAGACAGAGACGTACACACACTGTCACACACACACACACACACACTGAGACAGAGACGTACACACACTGTCACACACACACTCTCACACTGAGACAGAGACATACACGTACAGTGTCACACACACACACACTCTCTCTCACACTGAGACAGAGACGTACACACACAGTCTCACACACACACACACACACACACTGAGACAGAGACGTACACACACTGTCACACACACACACACACTCTCACACTGAGAGAGAGACGTACTCATACAGTCACACACACACACACACACACACCGATATATACACACAGACACACACAATAGCCCACACACACAACACCACACACACAGAGACATGAGCACACTAACACTTAGTACACACAAAAGTACACGCACCTGCATAGATACGTACCCACACATGCATATGTGCACACATTCACGCACACATACATGCACACACACATCCATACACAGATATCCAAAACCACACACACACACATCCACAGAACACACATCCATGTCCACACAAACATGTGCACACACACGTACATGCACACTCATGTACATGCACACAAGCGTCCACACACACAAACATGTGCATACATACATGCACACATACAGATGTATACACACACACAGATGTGTACACACACAGATGTACACACACAGATGTATGTGCACACACACTTACATACACACAGATACACAGATGTATACACACAGATGTACACATACATACGTACACACACAGATGTACACACACAGGTGTGCGCACACACACACATGCACACACAGATGTACACACACACAGATGTACACACACACATGTACACACACACAGATGTATACACACACACAGATGTATACACACAGATGTATACACACAGATGTACACACACAGATGTACACACACATGTACACACACGCAGATGTATATACACACACATACACGCACACACAGATGTATACACACAGAGATGTACACACACATGTACACACACGCAGATGTATATACACACACACATACACACACAGATGTACACACACACACGCACACACACACACACAGACGTACACACACACAGATGTACACACACACACACATACACACACTCACCCAGATGTACACAGACACAGACTGAGCTGGGGTATAAGGACAGGAATGAATGCAGTACTCACTGTTAACTTTTAGAGTGATGCTGCATTGGTCAGGAGTTACTTGGTGTTCTGTTATGATGATACAATCGTACACTCCACTATCACTCAGACGCAGATCCCAAATTATCGACGACAGGTTTCCCTTCTGGAATTCACTCTGCAAGATGTGACTTCTATTCCGGTATTCCTCATCCTGATAGTTGGGATCCACATTCCCATTCTTCCAATAGAACAAGACTTTCTTTTCCTGTCGCTTTTGCCAGTATACAGTGGTCTGAGACATATCGACATTCTTGACCTGACATGTAAGTATCACCATCCCTCCAACGTCAGCGACTTTATCCATTCCAGCTGTATCAGGGGAAAGCAGCCAGGCTCAATTCCCAATCCACACCCTCCAGAGGTGATACAGCCATTTGGATCAGGCTGGGACAAGAGAAGGAGGCCACTCAGCCCCTCAAAGTCCATGCTAGTGGCACAAAGCCAGTCCCTTTTTATCTAAAGCTGTTCCTTGGCTCAGGGAGACTCTGCCCTGGATGTATTTCAGAGGGGGTAATAAACCAGGCCGGGCTTCAATCAGTCTAGTTTGGTACAGAGATGAAAAGGGTTTTGAGAGCCCTTTTGTTTCTATGGAAACAGATGAGCTTTCAGGCCAAGTGGTCATGTTATAGAAGCGACCTGTATAATGAAAGGGGATTGGTCTGCTCTCTAGCCGAGCAGTTCAGTTCAGTCTAGAACTGGTTGGGAATTCTACAGGGAGCTGTGTGGAAACTCTGTCTCTCCGTCTAACCTCAACCTGTCCACGTGTGTTCTCTCTATTCTGGGTTTTAAAGGGAGTTTGCTTATTGAGACTGTTGTGGGGATTTGGAACAACATGATTAAGTCTCGTTTGGATCGACTGAGTTCTGTAGGTGGTCTTTATTCTGTTTTTTCTGTTTCATTGTGTAATTTGTGACTAAATCTTTGTCTGTGTTACACCCTTTTAGTCAACCCCACTAACTTACTCAGGGTAAAGTTCACTGTGCACTTAGTGAAACAAATTGTAAAGTTATGGTCAGGTCTGCCTGTTTAAGAATGTTTTGAGTGGTCTGGCCTCGGCCATAACAGATTGGGGGCTCGTCCGGGATTTTAAACAGCGAGTGGTAGGTGCTAGTGTCTTTATTTCAGGTATTGGTTTGGTTGGGTAGACTAAGCTTGGGACAGTAATGGCTCTTTTCGTCACCAAAGGTTTTCTGGATGTGGATTCGGTGACGTTAGAAGGTTTGCAAAAGGTGAGTGAGACCAAGCTGCAGGAATGAGCAGAGAAGTTGGAAGTTTGACCTGCCAGCTTCTGTGAGGAAAGGAGAGATCATTCCAGCAGTAGCTCAGTATTGACACTTGCTGGAGAAACCCTCAGCATCTTCAGAGATGGCAAGAATTCAATGACAAATGGAACAGCTGGATTAGAGTTGAGAGATAAGGAAAGGGCAGCAGAAATGAAGCAGTTTGATTTACAATTCAAAGCAGAAGAAAGGGAAAAAGAGAGGGCAGTGAAAGAAATAGAGAGAGCTCTTGAACTTCAAAACCTGACACTTAAAACGGAAAGTCATTTGAAAAGGCTGGAGATAAAGGCTGAGGGCAGGCTCAGTGTAGAACTGGTGTGAGCTCATGTGGAAGAGCAGAGAGTGAAAACAGTACGGTTAGCAGCTGAAGGGGCTGATGGGTATGAGCTCATCCCTAAAACACGGTTTGACTTCCAGAATCGATTTCAGTCCAGGGGGGGATAGAAACTGGGACAAAGAAAAATCCTGGTGTGGAATGGGAAAGGTAGATCTCAGGGAAGACCATAAGGAGAACTTACCCCAGGGTAAAAATGAAACCTTCGAGGGGGACAGAGAAGGTATTATAATAAAGTGGGCCACAGGAAATCCCAGTGTTGGTGGGCTAGGACAGAGCCAGATGCAGCCTTGGTTCAGGATAGCATCCAGGAGCTCCCACATCCTTCAGTCACAATGCATCACCCTGTCCTGCATCTTTGTTACGATAATGAATACATGGGAGTTATTGATAAGCAGTAAACACGACATGGCCCTGTCAGTTTGGCCATGTTTTACTAATACTGAGAGTTTACTCAGTTGTTAGAGATTAGATGGGCTCTCTCTGTGTTGTAAACTTCCAATAATTTACATGGTTTTGCGACACAAATTTGTCTTACCTGATATAGGTGAACAACTTAGTAGCATTGTAATCAGGAATGTCTTCTTTTTTGTCCAAATTAAATTATTCCCTAAAGAGAAGAGAGAGAGAAAAAAATCAGAACATAGCAGGAACAATAATTAATGGGAGAGTAGGTGAGAAATGGAAGGACTGAGAAACTCCAAGAGATATAGGAGAGTGAGGGAAACAGCAAGTGGGAGAGAGAGGGATAGAGAGAGAGAGAGAGAGGGAGATAAACAGGCAGATAGAGAGAGAGGCAGAGTGAGATAGAGAGAGCTAGAGAAGGAAACAGACAGGTAGACAGAAAGAAAGAGAGAGAGAGCGGAAGAGTGACAGAAAAGGGAGGGAGAGACAGAGATAGAGTGAGAATTGGAGAGAGGGGCGAGAGAGAGATAGAGACAGAGAGATACAGGGAGAGAGACATGTGGAGGGAGAGATAGGTAAAGAGAGAAGGAGAAAGAGAGAGCGTGAGAGGGAGGGAGAGACAGATGGAGAGAGAGAGAGAGAGAGAGAGAGAAATATGGAGACAGACAGCAAGATTGACAGCAAGAGGGAGAGAGAGGGGAAGAGAAGGAGACTGACACTGAGGGGGGGAAGAGTGAGAGAGCTACAGGGAGAGAGAATGAGAGAAACAGAGAGAGAAAAAACAGAGAGAGACAGAGAAAAAGAGAGAGAGAGAGACAGAAAGACACAACAGCCTCTCTGTCAGTTACCGATACATTTTATAGTTTTCCCTTTACAGAATACAAGGCCAGTTTCATCTGTACTGGAGTTTGCTTGTGGGACTTGTGTGCCCCAGCTTTGGTTTGAGCGTTAGCTCCCTCTGTGAAGGTCACAGTTAGACGATTATCCCCTCGCTACCCCTGTGAGGCAGGTAAAGGAGGAGCCTCTCTCACTCAGGGTGCCGTAAGGAAATGAAATGATGCTCTCTCACTCTGCATTCAATCCCGGTCCAAAGGTACCAGAGCCACAGACTCTGGACCACTCTGCGAAGTGAAGGACTGTGAAAGTGACTGGATCATTTCCATCATCGATGCTGACCTGAACCTGCATTGCAACAGCAGCAACATTCAGTCTGTCTGCTCTTTGTGAATAAATCAGAGATTGATCGGCCAGTCGCCCTTTTTCACTTACAGCTCCTGTTTCTAATCTGTTTGTGTGAGTGTCTGTGTGTGAGAGTGTGTGTGTATATATGTGTGTGTTTGTGTCTGTGCATGTATATACATGTGTGTATATTTACGTGCATGTGTGTGTGTCTGTGTGCATGTGTATATACATGTGTGTGTGTCTATGTGTATATACATGTGTGTATATATACGTGCGTGTGTGTTTGTGTGTATATCCGTACGTGTGTGTATCTGTGTGTATTTTCGTGTGTGTGTGTATATATACGTGTGTGTGTGTGTGTATATATATATGTGCATGTGTGTCTGTGTGTATATACGTGTGTGTGTATACGTGTGTATGAGTGTGTGTCTGTGTATATATATATATACGTGCATGTGTGTGTGTCTGTGTGTGTGTGTACGTGCGTGTGAGTGTGTGTCTGTGTATATATATATATATATATATATACATGCGTGTGTGTGTGTCTGTGTGCATGTGTATATAAATGTGTGTGTGTGTGTATGTGCATGTGTGTGTGTACGTGCATGTGTGTGTGTGTACATGCGTGTGTGTGCATACGTGTCCGGTGATAGACATTTGACCCATGTTCAGTCACGCTGTTGATTGAGGATAGCCTGGGGAAATGGTTCCTTTTAAAGCAAAGACCATGAGAAAGGGAGTGAAACATAAAAGGCAGGACTTTTACAGTTAATGGTACAGCCCTGGGTAGTGTTATAGGGCAGACAGACAGAGGGGGGTCAGGTATATCATTCTTTGAAGTTTGTGTAATGTAGACAGGGGGGTGAAGAAGGCGTTTAGCACATTTGCCTTCATTGCTCAGCCCTTTGAGCGTAGGAGTTTGGGAACGTCATGTTGGGGTTGTACAGGACATTGGTGAGGCCCCGTCTGGAGGCTGTGTCCAGTTCTGGTCGCCCTGTTACAGGAAGGAGATAATTAAACTGGAGAGGGAGGGTGGGGGGTCGGAAGGGATTTACCAGGATGTTGCCGGGGTTGGAGGGTTTGAGCTAGATAGGCTGGGGAAAGGCTGGATAGGCTGGGGCTGTTTTCCCTGGAGCGTCGGAGGATGAGGGTAATGAAATAATAAGGAGGATAGATTGGGTGAATGATAAATGTCATGAGGGGAATTTTATTTTTACACAGAGAGTGGTTCATGTGTGAAATGACCATCCTGAGGAAATAGTGGACGTGGTTACATTCCAACATTTAAAAGACACTTTTGGATAAGGACAGAGACATGAATAAGAAAGGGTTGGAGGGAGGTGGGCCAGGAGCAGGCAGGTGAGAAGAGCTGGGTTTGGAATTACAGTCAACACAGACTTGTTGGGCCGAAGGGTCTGTTTCCGAGCTGTATGATCCTGTGACTCTCGAAGGGACCGTCTTTAATTAACCTCGTTGTGACTAACCAAGGGAGGGTGGATGCATACGGAAGGGAGACAGTCCTCACCTGGGGACATTCACGGTATTAGATGGGACACTCCGAAATAGAAAGAGGGCCATTTGTCCCTTCCAGCCCTGCTCCACCATTCAATCGGATTCACAATCCCTCTCTTCCGCTTCCCTGCCATTACGTCAGTAAAGCTTTTCATAAGGTTCCACATGGTAGGCTTTTGGAGAACATGCAGAGGCAGGGGATTGAGGGGGATTTAGCAGTTTGGATTAGAAACTGGCTTTCTGAAAGAAGGCAGCGAGTGGTGGGGGATGGGAAATATTCAGCCTGGAGTCCGGTTCCTAGTGGTGTGCCGCAAGGATCTGTTTTGGGAACACTGCTGTTTGTCATTTTTATAAATGACTCAGACACAGGCCGAGGTGGATGGGTCAGTCAGTTTGCAGACAACACTAAAGTCGGTGGAGTCGTGGACGGTGTGGAAGAATGTTTCGGGTTGGAGGGGGACTTGGATAAACTGCAGGATTGGGCTGAGAGGTGGTAAATGGAGTTCAATGCAGCTAAATGTGAGATGGTGCACTTTGGGAAGAATAACAGGAAAGCTGGGTACTGGGTCAATGGAAAGATTCTTGGTTGTGTGGATGTGCAGAGGGATCTTGGAGTCTTGGAGTCCTGAAAGTTGCCACCCAGGTGGACAGTGCTGTTAAGAAGGTATACGGTGTGTTCGGTTTTATTGGGAGAGGGATTGAGTTCCGGAGCCGCAATGTCATGCTGCAACTATACAAAACGCTGGTGCGGCCGCACCTGGAATATTGTGTCCAGTTCTGGTCGCCCCATTACAGGAAGGATGTGGAAACGTTGGAAAAGGGGCAGAGGAGATTTCCCAGGATGTTGCCTGGTCTGGAGGGAAGGTCTTATGAGGAAAGGCTGAGAGACTTGGGTCTGTTCTCATTGGAGCGAAGACGGCTAAGGGGGGATTTGATAGAGACATACAAGATGATCAGAGGATTAGATAGGGTAGACAGTGAGAGTCTTTGTCCTAGGATAATGATGTCAGCTTGTACAAGGGGGCATAACTACAAACTGGGGGGGTGATAGATTTAAGACAGATGTCAGAGGCAGGTTCTTTAGCAGGGAGGGCATTCCACACCCTTACCACTCTCTGAGTAATGTAGGTAACACAGCCACATTAGGGAGATTTAAACAATCCTTCGATAAGCACATGGATAATGATGGGGTAGAGTAGGGGGACGGGCTTAGACTAGTTCGTGGGTCGGTGCAAGGTCGAGGGCTGAAGGGCCTGTTCTGCGCTGTATAGTACTATGATCTATGAGGGGTAATTTAGCATGGCCAATCCACCCTAACCTACACATCCCTGAACACTATGGGGTAATTTAGCATGGCCAATCCACCCTAACCTACACATCCCTGAACACTATGGGGTAATTTAGCATGGCCAATCCACCCTAACCTACACATCCCTGAACACTATGGGGTAATTTAGCATGGCCAATCCACCCTAACCTACACATCCCTGAACACTATGGGGTAATTTAGCATGACAGAGCAATCCCCTTCTGAATCTATTTCCCCGCACCTTCTCTCCAGTGTTTGCTCATAACCCCATGGGTTTCCACAGGTTGGACGAGATACCTTGCTGACTCATCTACTCCATGACGGGTTAGGAACCGGTTATTTTTCTGCACCCTCTCCCAATGCTCTTCCATCTGTGGTCTCAGCTCAGAGCAGCCTTTAAATGCTGACAAACGGGGTCCGTCCTAACACCTCGTGTCCCGGTCATGGTACCCCTATGTCTGAGCCAGGCATTTCCGGTTCAAGCATTGCCTCAGGAGCTGATGGTCATGGAAGGTGTTGATTAAAAATCATCTCATCCAATTGTTGTCCTGTCTCTGAGCCAGAAGGGTATTGCTAGCTTTTTAAGAATAAGGCACTGGATGGCATTGTGAGCTGTGTTTAACTGCTGCTTCATTCATTTAACTGCAGAGGAGAGATTGGGATTGTGTGTGAGTGTCTGTGTGTCTTTGTGTGTGTGTGTGTGTGTGTGTGATAGAGAGAGAGAGTGTGTAGCTGTGTGTATGTGTGCGTGTATGTGTGAGAGGGTGTGCCTGTGTTTGTGTGTGTGTGTCTGTCTGTGTGTGTATCTGTCTGTGTGTGTGTCTGTGTGAAAGTGTGGGTGTGTGCGAGAGTGAAAGTGTGTGTGTGAGTATGTGTGTGGGTGTGTGTGGATGTGTCTGTTTGAATGTGTGTGTGTCTGTGCGCGCGTGTGTGTGAGAGGGTGTGTGTGTCTGTGTGAGTGTGTGTGTGCATGAGTGGGTTTGAGAGACCGTGGGTGTCTGTGTGTGTGTGTGTGAGAGAGAGAGAAAGTGTGTGTGTCTGTGTCTGTGTGTATGAGAGAGAGTGTGTCTGTGTGTGTGAGTGAGTTTGTGTGAGGGAGTGTGTGTGCGTATGTGCGTGTGTGTGTGAGAGAGCGAGAGAGAGAGTGAATGTGTGTGAGAGTGTATGTGTGCATGAGTTTGTGTGAGGGAGTGTGTGTGCGTATGTGCCTCTGTGTGTGTGTGTGTGTGTGTGTGAGATTGTATGTGTGCGTGAGTTTGTGTGAGGGAGTGTGTGTGCGTTTGTGCCTGTGTGTGTGAGAGCGTGAGAGAGAGAGTGAATGTGTGTGAGAGTGTGTGTTGGGTTTGCACACTCTTCTTTTGTCTCAATAAGTTTCCTTCCCCAGTCCACAAACCTGCAGCTTTCGTTGGATTTGGAGTTGTGTACGGGAATAGGTGGATTACCCATGGTAAGGGTGGGCTTCTGAAGATAGGGCTGGGTGGGACACCTTTCAGAGGGCTGGCTTGACACAGTTAGCCGAATGGCCTGTTTGTGAAAAGGTTCTGTGACTGTATACCTTCCCCAGTCCTTAACAAGCGAATAAACAGTGACAATCACAGGCGAACACCTCACACAACTATTCGGGAGCAAGCACGAACAAATCAGAGCTGCACCTGACCGAGCTGTTGAACTGGGAACTGAATTGTAGAGTTGGTACAGGATGTTTACCAAGACTGGAGAAATTTACTTGAATGTGTTCACAGGTTGGGGGCATCGTTAGCTGGGCTGCCATTTATTACCCATCCCTAATTACCCAGAGGGCAGTTCAGGGTCAAACACACTGCTGGGGAGGGTGTGGAGTCACGTGTAGGCCAGACCAGGTAAGGATGACAAACTCCCCTCACCCACGGCACACGAGTGAATTTCACCACAATGTCTTAATGAAGAAGACTTGCCCCCGAAATTGAATTCAACGTGCACCTTCTGTCCATGGCAGGACTCGAGCTCACATCCCCTGAAGGTGGACTCGGTTTTGATCCTCCCCTTGTCCAGACCCTTCCCACTTACATCCGTGAGTCCTCGGACACCTTATCTTGACGCGAGACGCTGTCTCCTTTACAGTCTATGTAGATCGCAGGGTCCCTGGTACCACAACTTATTCAGCATCCAAACCATGCAGCCGGCAGTCTGAAGAGGTGCAGCTTGGGTGGATTGGCCGCGCTGGATTGCCCTAAGGGTTCATGCATGCGTGGGTTTAGGTGTGTTAGCCGTGGGAAATGCGCGGTTGCAGGGATAGGGTAAGGGGATGGGTCTGGGTGAAATGCTGTTCAATGGACCGGTTGGGCTGAAACGGCCTGTTTCCACACTGGAGTTATTCCGTTCCAACCTAACCACTCCAGAATGAATCATCTCCATCCTTGTGCTCCTCAGATTGCGGGTCTTTGCGATGTTCTGATTTCTGTTCATTAAACAGCCAAACCTATTTCTCATTCGGTTTCCCATTTAGTTCCCATTACCTCACAATAGATACCATTTCATCCTTTTTTTCCCCTTTTTGACTTGTTTAATTTTGTCTGTGTCCAAATGATGTCCACAGTTGCTGTGTCCATTGTTACCTTCTCCATAGTTACCGTCTCCATAGTTACCGTGTCCATAATTACCATCTCCATAGTTACCGTCTCCAAAGTTACCGTGTCCTTAGTTATCCTGTCCATAGTTACTGTGTCCATAGTTGCAGTGTCCATTGTCACCGTCTACATAGTTACCTTACCCATACTAACCATGTCTATAGTTACCGTCTCCATAGTTATTGTGTCCATAATTACCGTGTCCATAATTACTGTCTCCATAGTTAACATCTCCATAGTTACCGTGTCCTTAGTTATCGTGTCCATAGTTACTGTGTCCATAGTTGCCATGTCCATTGTCACCATGTCCATAGTTACCAGGCCCATAGTTACTGTGTCCATATTTACCGTATCCATAGTTCCCGTCTCCATAGTTACCGGGTCCATAGTTACCGTGTCCATAGTTACTGTGTCCATTGTTTCTGTGTCCTTAGTTACTGTCTCCATAGTTACCATGTCCATCGTTACCGTGATCATAGTTACCGTTTCCATAGTTACTGTATCCATAATTACCGTGTCCATAGTTACCGTGTCCATATTTGCCGTGTCCATAGTTATCGTGTGCATGGTTGTCATGCCCATAGTTACTATGTCCATAGTTACCGTGTCCCTAATTATTGTATCCATACTTACCGTAACCATAGTTACCGTGTCCAGAATTACCATGTCCATATTTATCGTGTCCATAATTATCATGTCCATAGTTACCGTGTCCATAATTACCATGTCCATAATTATCATGTCCATAATTACCGTGTCCATAGTTACCATGTCCATAATTACCATGTACATAATTATCGTGTCCATAGTTACCGTGACCATAGTTACCGTGTCCATAGTTAACGTGTCCATAATTGCCGTCTGCATAATTATAGTGTCCATAGTTACCATGTCCATGACTACCATGTCCATAATTACCATGTCCATAATTATCGTGACCATAATTATCGTGTCCATAGTTACCGTGTCCATAATTACCGTGTCCATAGTTACCGTGTCCATAGTTACCATGTCCATAGTTACCATGTCCATAGTTATCCCGTCCATAATTACCTTTCCCATAGTTACTGTGACCATAGTTGCCGTATTCATAGTTACCGTGTCCATAGTTAACGTCTCCATAGTTACCATGTCCATTATTTCTGTGTCCTTAGTTATCCTGTACACAGTTACCGTGTCCATAATTACCGTGTCCATAATTACCGTGTCCATAATTACCGTGTCCATAGTTACCGTGTCCATAGTTACCATGTCCATAGTTATCGTATCCATAGTTACGATGTCCATTGTTTCTGTATCCATAGTTACGGTGCCCATAATTATCGTGTCCATAATTACCGTGTCCATCGTTACCATATCCATAGTTATCGTGACCATAGTTACTGTCTCCATAGTTACTGTGTCCATAATTACAGTATCCATAGTTATCATGTCCATAATTACCGTGTCCATCGTTACCATGTCCATAATTGCCGTGTATATAATTATCGTGTCCATAATTATCATGTTAATAGATACCGTGTCCATAGTTACCATGTCCATAGTTATCATGCCTATAATTATCCTGTCTATAATTATCTTGTCCATATTTACTGTGTTCATAGTTACCGTGTCCATAATTATCGTGTCCATAGTTACTGTGTCCATTGTTTCTGTGTCCTTAGATACCGTCTCCATAGTTACCATGTCCATCGTTACCATGGTCACAGTTACCGTTTTCATAGTTACCGTATCCATAATTATCGTGTCCATAGCTACCATGTCCATAATTACTGTGTCCATAGTTACCGTCTACATAGTTACTGTGTCCATAGTTACCGTCTACATAGTTACCGTGTCCATAGTTACTGTGTCCATAGTTATCATGTCCATATTTACTGTGTCCATAATTACCATGTCCATTGTTATCTTGTCCATAGATACCATGTGCACAGTTTCCATGTCCATAGCTATCGTCTACATAGTTATCGTGTCCATAGTTACCGTATCAATAGTTATCATGCCCATACTTACCATGTCCATAGTTACTGTGTCCATAGTTACCGTGTCCATAGTTACCGTGTCCATAGTTACTGTGTCCATAGTTACCGTGTCCATAATTATCATGTCCATCGTTACCGTGTCCATAGTTACCATCTCCATAGTTAACGTGTCCATAATTATTGTGTCCATAGTTTCGATGTCCATAATTATCATGATTTTAGTTACCGTGACCATATTTACCGTGTCCATAATTACCATGTCCATAGTTACCGTGTCCATAATTACCATGTCCATAGTTACCGTGTCCATAATTATCGTGACCATAGTTACCGTGTCCATAATTAATGTGTCCATAGTTATCATGTCCATCTTTACCGTATCAATAGTTATCGTGTCTATAGTTACCACATCCATACATACTGTATCCATAGTTACCGTGTCCATATTTACCGTGTCCACAGTTATCGTAACCATAATGATCATGTCCATAGTTACCGTGTCCATAGTTACCGTGTCCATATTTACCGTGTCCATAATTATTGTGTCCATAATTACCATGTCCATAGTTACCGTGTCCATATTTACCGTGACCATAGTTGTCGTGTCCATAGTTTCTGTGTCCATAATTATCATGATTTTAGTTACCGTGTCCATATTTACCGTCACCATAGATACCGTGTCCATAGTTACCGTGTCCATAGTTACCGAGCCCATAATTATTGTGTCCATAGTTACCATGTCCATAGTTATCATGTCCATAGTTATCCTGTACATAATTATCTTGTCCATAGTTGCCGTGTTCATAGTTACTGTGTCCATAGTTATCATGTCCATAGTTACGATGTCCATTGTTTCTGTGTCCATAGTTACGGTGCCCATAATTATCGTGTACATAATTACCGTGTCCATCGTTACCATATCCATAATTATCGTGACCATAGTTACCGTGACCATAATTACTGTGTCCATAGTTACCGTGTCCATGGTTATCGTGTCCATAGTTACCATGTGCATAATTACCGTGTCCATAGTTATCATGTCCATAGTTACTGTGTCCATTGTTACCGTGTCCATATTAACCATGACAATAGTTACCATGTCCATAGTTACCATGTCCATAGTTACCAAATCCATATTTACTATTTCCATAGTTACCGTGTCCCTAATTATTGTATCCATACTTACCGTAACCATAGTTACCGTGTTCATAGTTACCGCATCCATAGTTATCGTGTCCATAGTTACCGTGTCCATAATTACCATCTCCATCGTTATCATCTCCATAGTTACCATGCCCTTAGTTATCATGTCCATAGTTACCATGCCCATAGGTGCCGTGTCCATATTTACCGTGTCCATAGTTACCGTCTGCATAGTTACCATGTCCATAGTTACCGTCTCTATAGTTACCGTGTCCATAAATATCGTGTCCATAGTTATCATGTCCATATTTACTGTGTCCATAATTACCATGTCCATTGTTATCTTGTCCATAGTTACCGGGTTCATAGTTACCGTATCCATAGTTATCATGTCCATAGTGACCATGTCCATAGTTACCATGTCCATCATTATCGTGTCCATAGTTACCGTGTTCAAAATTGTCGTGTTCATAGTTACCATGTGCATAGTTACAGTGTCCATAGTTACCGTGTTAATAATTAACATGTCCATAGTTACCGTGTCAAAATTACTGTATCCATAATTAACGTGTCCATAGGTACTGTGTCCATTGTTGCGAAGTCCATAGTTACCATGTCCATAATTAGTGTCCATAGTTACCGTGTCCTTAGTTACAGTGTGCATAGCTGTCGTGTCCATAATTATCCTGTCCATAGTTACCATATCATAGTTACTGTGTCCATAGTTACCGTCAGCATAATTACCGCATCCATAGTTACCTTGTCGATAGTTACCGTCTCCATAGTTACCATGTCTATAGGTACTGTATCCATTGTTATCGTGTCCATAGTTACCGTGTTCAGCATTTTGTGTTCATAGTTACCGTGTGCATAATTACTGTGTCCTTCGTTACCGTGTCCATAGTTCCAGTGTCCATTGTTACTGTGTCCTTATTTACTGTGTCCGTAATTATCGTGTCCATAGTTGCTGTGTCCATAGTTACCGTGTCCTTAGTTACCGTGTCCATAGTTACAGTGTCCATTGTTACTGTGTCCTTATTTACCGTGTCCATAATTATCGTGTCCATAGTTACGGTGTCCATAGCTACCAGCTCCATAGTTACTGTGTCCATAGTTACCGTGTACATAATTATCTTGTCCATAGTTACCAAGTCCATAGTTACTGTGTCCATAACTTTCATGTCCATAGTTCCAGTGTCCATTTTTTCTGTGTCCTTAGTTACCATGTCCTTAGTTACCGTGTCCATAGTTACCATGTCCATCGTTACCATGATCATAGTTACCGTTTCGATAGTTACCGTATCCATAATTACTGTGTCCATAGTTACCTTGTCCATTGTTACCATGTCGATAGTTACTGTCTCCACAGTTACCATGTCCATGACTACCATGTCCATAATTACCGTGTACATAATTATCGTGTCCATAAATATCGTGTCCATAGTTACCGTGTCCATAGTTACCGTATCCATAATTACCTTGTCCATTGTTACTGTGTCCTTAGTTACTGCGTCCATAATTATCATGTCCATAGTTGCTGTGTCCATAATTACTGCCTTCATAGTTACCGTTTCCATAGTTGCCATGTCCATAGTTACTGTGTCCCTAGTTACCCTGTCCATAATTATCGTGTCCTTAGTTAACTTGTCCATAGCTACCATGTCCATAGTTACCGTGTCCATAGTTATCGTGTCCATAATTATCGTGTCCATTGTTACTGTGTCCTTAGTTACCGTGTCCATAGTTACCGTGTCCATTGTTACCGTTTTCATAGTTACCGATTCTATAGTTACCATATCCATAATTACCGTATCCATAGTTACTGTGTCCATAATTATCGTGTCCTTAGTTACCATGTCTATAATTACCGTCTCCATAGTTACCCTGTCCATAGTTACCGTATCTATAATTATTTTGCCCATACTTACCGTGTCCATAGTTACTGCATCCATAGTTATTATGTCCATAGTTACCGTGTCCATAATTATCATGTCCTTAGTCACCATGTCCACAGTTATCATTTCCATAGTTACCGTGTCCATGGTTAACGTGCCCATAGTTACCGTGTTCAGAATTGCTGTGTCCATAGTTATCATGTCCACAGTTAACATGTCCATAGCTACCGTCTCCATAGTTACCATGTCCATAGTTATCGTGTCCGTAGTTATCGTGTCCATAGTTACCGTGTCCATAGCTACCGTCTCCATAGTTACCGTGTCCATAGTTATCGTGTCCGTAGTTATCGTGTCCATAGTTACCGTGTCCATAGCTACCGTCTCCATAGTTACCGTGTCCATAGTTACCGTGTCCATAATTTCTGCGTCCATAATTGCAGTGTTTGTCATGATGTGGAGGTTCCAGAGTTGGACTGGGGTGGACAAGGTCAGAAGTCACATGGCACCAGGTTATAGTCGCATGGGTTTATTAGGGAAGCACTAGCTTTCGGAGCGCTGCCCCCTTTCTTGACTTCATCTGACAAAGGAGGAGTGCTGCAAAAGTTTCCAATTCCAAATGAACCTGTTGGGCTATAAATTGGTGTTGTTGGACTTCCAACAGTGCCTCGTGTTCCAGTCTCCGAAGATCCAGGTGTTATCCTACAGAGTCCACTTCATGACACCGGGCAGACAAGCCAAACCAAATCAGCCTCCCTATCACTGGATTCAGCCATTCAATTGTTTCTCAAGATCACTCAATCGTTCCTCACTGGAATTTACAAAAAAAACCAGATCATGGACACCAAGTTTATAACTTAAATTAACAGTTTATTACCAACCTTTAGCAGAACACAGATGAACCACAAGGAAATCTTATAAACACCCCTGATCTGAGTTCCATCTTCTTTGATCATAACACCCCCCCCCCCCCCCGCCCCACCTCACTCACAGACAGACACAGTTAAGGGATAAATTAAAAAAAAATAATTGCAATTTGCCAGTAGGTAACAGTTTCGATGATAAATGATAATGCGTTGTATTCCTGGCACAAAAGATGTCTGCCTCGTTTGAATTTCAAAGCCCCCAGTCAAACCAAACCACTTTGGCAGATTCCTGGAGCTTTCTTACTTCATTCTTCCCAGTGCCTCAGAATCGCCAGTAAGTTGGGAACAGGGGAAGTACGGAGACAAAGCCCCAAACCCAAACCAGCCCACTCCAACGCCCGGAATCCATGCGCTGTCTTCTCGTTCGTTCTCACCGCTCTCTCGGGAATCCTGGACAGTGCTGCTGCCTGGACTGACTGAGCAATTCAATAACTCTCCGGCTGCCAGTCCCTCAGGAGAACAGCAGCTCGGTGCTGAAATGGCTACAGTGTTCTTACAGCAGTCTCAGTGCCCGGGTTTACAGTACTAACTCTCACTGTGCCCAGTCTCCACAGTGCCCAGTCTCATAGTGCCAGTCTCACGGTGACCAGTGCTAGTGCCTAGTGTTACAGTGTCCCATTCCTGGAGAAGGGCTGGTGCCCGAAACATCGATTCTCCTGCTCCTTGGATGCTGCCTGACCTGCTGCACTTTTCCAGCAACACATTTTCAGCTCTGATCTCCAGCATCTGCAGTCCTCACTTTCTCCCAGTGTTACAGTGCCGATCTCACAGTGCCCGGTGTTACAGTGTTGAGTTACTGTGCCCAGTCTCACAGTGCCCAGTGTTAGCTCCTTCTTACAGTTCCCAGTCTCACGGTACCCAGTGTTACAGTGCTGAGTTACTGTGCCCAGTTTCACTGTGCCCTGTCTCAGTGTCCAGTGTCGCAGTGCCCAGTATCCCTGTGTCTCAGTGCCCAGTGCCCAGTTCCACAGTGCCCAGTTTTCCAGTGCCTGTCCCACAGTACCCAGTGTCCCAGTATCCCAGTGTCCCAGTGCCCAGTATCCCAGTGTCCCAGTATCCCAGTATCCCAGTATCCCAGTGTCCCAGTGTCCCAGTATCCCAGTGTCCCAGTATCCCAGTGCCCAGTATCCCAGTGTCCCAGTGTCCCAGTGCCCAGTATCCCAGTGTCCCAGTATCCCAGTGCCCAGTATCCCAGTGTCCCAGAGCCCAGTATCCCAGTCCCCCAGTCCCCCAGTCCCCCAGTATCCCAGTCCCCAGTATCCCAGTGTCCCAGTATCCCAGTCCCCCAGTCCCCCAGTGCCCCAGTCCCCCAGTGCCCCAGTCCCCCAGTATCCCAGTATCCCAATGTCCCGGTGTCCCGGTATCCCAGTCCCCCAGTATCCCAGTATCCCAATGTCCCAGTATCCCAGTCCCCCAGTCCCCCAGTGCCCCAGTATCCCAGTCCCCCAGTATCCCAGTATCCCAATGTCCCAGTATCCCAGTCCCCCAGTCCCCCAGTGCCCCAGTATCCCAGTCCCTCAGTATCCCAGTATCCCAATGTCCCAGTATCCCAGTCCCCCAGTCCCCCAGTCCCCCAGTGCCCAGTCCCCAGTACCCCAGTCCCCCAGTCCCCCAGTCCCCCAGTCCCCCAGTCCTCCAGTCCCCCAGTCCCCCAGTATCCCAGTGTCCCAGTGTCCCAGTCCCCCAGTCCCCCAGTCCCCCAGTCCCCCAGTATCCCAGTATCCCAGTGTCCCAGTCCCCCAGTCCCCCAGTCCCCCAGTGCCCAGTCCCCCAGTCCCCCACAGTGTTTGCTATGTCTCCCCCCCCCTCCCCCCGGTTGACTCGGCCCCCCGCCCATTCCCACTGGGCCTCACACAGGGTCTTGTTGCGGAGATACTCCTCCATGCACTGCACGGCCATGTTGTCAACCTCGGGGTCGAACTTGTTGGCGAAGAAGGGATTCTGGAGCAGCAGCCAGCCGATGTCGCCCACCCCGTAGACACAGATCAGGTGGCGGTAGGTCCCCGTGCAGTCGCCGTACGGGGCCCCCCTCACCACGTTGCCAGCCTCGAAGGACCACTTCACCGCCCGGCCCAGGGTGCGGGGGGATCTCTGGGTGTAGGGCCGGTAGCCGGGCATGCCGCGCATCCTCAGCAGTGTGGCCCAAACGTGTTCGTCCGGGCTGTAGGTATCCTCCGACCACCTGAGGAACGCCTGGACCTCGGCGCTGGCGAACACGTGGGCGACAAACTCCCGGCTGACCGCGATGTAGGCGCTGCCCACAAAGACAGGCGTACTGATGTTGGGCGGCTCCTTCAGCCACTCCGTCATCACCAACCGCTCACGGATATCATAGTGAAATCGCCAACGTTTCTGGGGGGCGAGCCGGAGAGGGAGAGAGAGATGGAGAGAGAGTGAGACAGAGAGAAAAAAGAGAGAGAGAGATGGAGGGAGAGAGAGAGAAAGAGAGTGAGTGGAAGAGAGAGAGAGGGGGAGAGAGAGAGAAAGAGAGAGAGAGGGGGGGGAGAGAGAGAGGGAGAGAGAGAAAGAGATAGAGAGATAGAATTAGAGAGAGACATAGAGTTAAAGAGAGAGACAGATAGAGAGACAGTGAGAGAGGGGGGAAAGAGGGAGAGAGATAGAGAGAGAGAGTGAGTGAGAGAGAGAGAGAGATAGACAGTGAGAGAGAGAGAGAAAGAGAGAGAGAGATAGAAAAAGAGAGAGATAGAGAGAGAGTGAGAGAGAGAGATAGACAGAGTGAGAGAGAGAATGTGAGAGAGGGAGAGAGGGAGAAAGGGGGAGAGAGAGAGAGGGAGAGAGAGAGGAAGAGACACAGAGAGAAGGAGAGAAAGAGAAAGAGAGAAAGTAACAGAGAGGGAGAAAGAGAGAGAGAGACACAGACAGAGACAGAGAGATAGAAAGAGAGAGAAAAAGAGAGATAGAAAGAGAGACAGAGAGAGAGAGAGAGAGGGAAAGAGAGAGAGAGAAAGAGAGAAAGAGACAGAAAGGGAGAGAGAGAGAGAAAAGGACAGAGAGAGAAAGAGAAAGTGTGCGTGAGAGAGAAAGAGACACAGAGAGAAGGAGATAAAGAGAGAGAGAAAGAAACAGAGGAGACAGAGAGAGAGAGATGAGAAAATAGAAACCATAGCTTTTAAACGTTGCTACTTTGTCCGCGTGTTTTCTCCCTCGACTTCTCCTCCCTTTACTGCACCCTCCCCCACACCCCACCGCAGCAGCAAGAACACCTCCTTCTCTCGGTTACAAACACCTTACAATGAGCCTGACCTCGGTGGTGGGCAAGTTATTGGAGGGAATCCTGAGGGACAGGATGGACATGTATTTGGAAAGGCAAGGACTGATTAGGGATAGTCAACATGGTTTTGTGCGTGAGAAATCATGTCTCACAAACTTGATTGAGTTTTTTTGAAGAAGTAACAAAGAGGATTGATGAGGGCAGAGCAGTGGATGTGATCTATATGGACTTCAGTAAGGCGTTCGACAAGGTTCCCCATGGGAGGCTGGTGAGCAAGGTTAGATCCCATGGAATACAGGGAGAACTAGTCATTTGGATACAGAACTGGCTCAAAGGTAGAAGACAGAGGGTGGTGGTGGAGGGTTGTGTTTCAGACTGGAGGCCTGTGATCAGTGGAGTGCCACAAGGTTCGGTGCTGGGTCCTCTACCTTTTTGTCATTTACATAAATGATTTGGATGTGAGCATAAGAGGTACAGTTAGTAAGTTTGCAGATGAGACCAAAATTGGAGGTGTAGTGGACAGCGAAGAGGGTTACCTCAGATTACAACAGGATCTGGACCAGATGGGCCAATGGACTGAGAAGTGGCAGATGGAGTTTAATTCAGATAAATGTGAGGTGCTGCATTTTGGGAAAGCAAATCTTAGCAGGACTTATACACTTAATGGTAAGGTCCTAGGGAGTGTTGCTGAACAAAGAGACCTTGGAGTACAGGTTCATAGCTCCTTGAAAGTGGAGTCGCAGGTAGATAGGATAGTGAAGAAGGGTTTGGATTGCTTTCTGTTAGATTAGATTTGATTAGATTAGATTCCCTACAGTGTGGAAACAGGCCCTTCAGCCCAACCAGTCCACACCGACCCTCCGAAGAGTAGGGTCGGAGTATTGAATACAGGAGTTGGGAGGTCATGTTGCGGCTGTACTGGAAGTTGGTTACTGCGTGGATCTCTGGTCTTGGAAATAGTGAGGACTGCAGATGCTGGAGAGTTAGAGTTGATCAAATGTGGTGCTGGAAAAGCACAACAGGTCAGGCAGCCTCCGGGGATGGATCGGAAGGACAGGTCAAATGGGGGGGGGGGGGGGGGGGGGGCGGGGGGGAGGGAGCGGGGTGGTGGAGGGGGAGGGCTGGTCCTGGGATGAGATGGGGGTGGGGGAGGGGGTATGGGCGTGAGGAGATTTGGAAGCTGGTGAATTGTATGTTGAGGCCGTAAGCTTGTGATTTGCTGAGGTGGGAGATAAGCCGTCCCTCCTCCTTCTTGTGTTCTTTAGGAAAGATGTTGTGAAACTTGAAAGGGTTCAGAAAAGATTTACAAGGATGTTGCCAGGGTTGGAGGATCTGAGCTACAGGGAGAGGCTGAACAGGCTGGGACTGTTTTCCCTGGAGCGTCGGAGACCTTATAGAGGTTTACAAGATCATGAAGGGGCATGGATAGGGTAAATAGGGAAAGTCGTTTCCCTGGGGTGGGGGAGTCCAGAACTAGAGGGGCATAGGTTTAGGGTTGTGGGGGGGGGGGGGGCGTGTTGGGTTGGGGGGGCAAGGTGTGACGAATTAGAACATACAACACAGAACAGTTCAGCACATTACTGGCCCTTCAGCCCTTGACATTGTGCTAGCCTTCTATCCGACTCTAAGATCAGACTAACCTACATATCCTCCATTTTACTATCTTCCATGTGCCTACCCAAGAGTCGTTTAAATGTCCCTAATGTCTCTGACTCTACTACCACTGCTGGGCTCTCCACACCCCCCCCTCCCCCTCACCACTCTCCGTGTGAAGAACTGACCTTTGACATCTCCCCTCAACCTTCACCCAATCTCCTTAAAGTTATGCCCCCTTGTGATAGACATTTCCACCCTGGGAAAAACTCTCTGGCTACCCACTCTATCTATGCCTGTCATCATCTTGTGCACCTCTCTCTCGTCACGTCCTGTCTTTTTTCGCTCCAAAGCCCTAGCCCCCATAACCTTTCTTCATAAGACCTGCCCCCCCCCCCAGTCCTGGCAGCATCCTCGTAAATCTCCTCTGCACCCTCTCTAATACCTCCACATCCTTCCTAAAATGAGGTGACCAGAACTGGACACAATTTTCCAAGTGTGGTCTAACCAGGGTTCTATAAAACTGCAACATAACCTCACGGCTCTTAAACTCAAACCCCCTGCTAATGAAAACCAACGCACCATACGCCTTCTTAACAACCCTATCAACCTGGGTGGCGAATTTGAGGGATCTGTGGCCATGGACCCCAAGATCCCTCTGTTCCTCCACTCTGTCAAGAATCCTGCCTTTAGCCCTGTTTTCTGCCTTCAAGTATGACCTTCCAAAGTGGAGTTCAACCTGGAAAAGGGCGAAGTGATTCATCTGTCACTGACAGGATGCAGAGTTGGGCTGAGCAATGTCCCATCGCAACTTACAACAGCCCTCCACACAATCCACAACTCCACCAACCTTTCGTGTCATCGGCAACCTTACTAGCCCACCCTACCACTTCCTCATCCAAGTCGTTTCTAAAAATCACAAAGAGCAGAGGTCCCAGAACAGGTCCCTGTGGGACACCGCTGGTCACCGAGCTCCAGGCTGAATACTTTCCATTTACCCCCACCCTCTGTCTTCTACGGGCCAGCCAATTCTGCATCCAGACAGACAGGTTTCCCTGTATCCCATGCCTCCTTACCTTCCGAATGAGACTATTGTGAGGAACCTTGTCAAACACCTTGCTAAAATCTACATACACCACATCCACTGCTCGACCTTCATCAATGTGTTTTGTCACATCTTCAAAGGATTTAATAAGGTTTGTGAGGCAGGACCCATCCCTCACACAGCCGTGCTGACAAGAGATAGCGCTCTCTCAACACCCACTTTGTCCCTTGCCTCTCAGACTTCCAAACTTCAATGTGCAAAAGCCAATCTGTTCACCCTTTCTTCATAGGATAAGCCCTCATCCCGGGATCAAAGTGGGTGAAACTTACTGCATTAATGGTGGTGTACTTAATTACTCATTTTTAGACAACCGAAAAATGGTTGTGGTCTTGTTAGAGCTTACTTCCCCTAATACTCTATCCTACATTCAATAATCATTCCTGTTCCAGTCTGCTGTCTGAGTTGCTTGTGGTGTGCTGCATAGGGTTTTGGTGTGTGTGCCGGGACACCCAGGTCACTTTGGACAAGATAGCTCTTGCACTTTAAGGGGAATGTACACAATGTTCAAATTAAGTACTCTTTAATTTATCTGCATCCCTTTGTAGTCACTCAATCTTCAGATATCTCTTTGAATGTTCTTAACCTTCCAATGTTCCCTTGTGGATTGTCTGTTGTGATTGCGATGGGTTCAGCCAGATGGACTGGGGCTGTCAATCCACTCCAACTGGGCAGCCCCCGGCTGACAGATAGAGACAAGGAAAAAACAAGGACTGCAGATTCTAGATGAGAGTGGTGCTATAAAAGCGCGGCAGGTCAGGCAGCACCCGAGGAGCAGGAGAATCGACGTTTCGGGCAAAAGCCCTTCATCAGGAATAGAGGCAGGGAGCCTGCAGGGTGGAGATAGAGACAGGAGCGTCACAGAGTGGGGGGGGGGGGGGAGACAGGGCGGGTCCGAGGACCTCCTCGTGGGTCTGCTCCTGGGCCTGGCCAAACTGGCCATCAACAGGTCCAGGCAGCGGGCCGTGGAGGGGGTGGTTAGGGCCGACTGCCTGCCCCTCTTCCGGGGTTACGTTAGAGCCCGGGTGTCCTTGGAGAAGGAGCACGTGGTGTCCACCAACACCCTGGAGTCGTTCAGGGAGAGGTGGGCGCCGCAGGGAGTGGAGTGCATTATTTCCCCCTCCAACTCTATTTTGATTTAATCCCTGCCCTCCCCATCACTGTTCGATCACACAGCATCACCCTTCGATGTGAGGGGCACGGCTTGTCACTGGGCACTCGGGGGTTTCCTTCCTGAATAAAGATTCATGCACCTTTCACTGTGTCTCTCTCACACACACCACACAGCTCCCCCCCCACACACACACCCCACACACACCCCACGCACACACACACCCCACGCACACACACACCCCACGCACACACACCCCACCCCCCCCACACACACACACACACCCCCCCACACACACACCCCACACACACACCCCACACACACACACCCACACACACCCCACACACACACCCCACACACACACACCCACACACACCCCACACACACCCCACACCCCACACACACCCCACACACACCCCACACACACCCCACACACACACACACCCCACACACACACACCCCACACACATACACCACACACACACACCCCCCACACACACACCCCACACACACACACCCCACACACACCCCACACACACACACCCCACACACACCCCACACACACCCCACGCACACACACACCCCACGCACACACACACCCCACACACACACACACCCCACACACACCCCACGCACACACACACCCCACACACACACACACACCCCACACACACACACACACCCCACACACACACACACACACCCCACACACACCCCACACCCCACACACGCACACTCCCCACACACACACTCACACTCACACACCCACACTCACACACCCACACTCACACACCCACACTCACACACCCACACTCACACACCCACACTCACACACCCACACTCACACACACACCCCACACACACCATTGGAAAACAAAAACAAAAGAAAAAAACTGGGTGTGTCAGAATTGCTGTACAAATAAACACGGGTGTCAGGGGTTCTGGTCCCTGTGAGAGCTGGCTCTGAGGGAGCTGGAGCAGTGTCAGGGACTCTCGGTGGGTAAGTAAAGGGGGATGATGGGATACCGGCCTCTGTGGAGTTACTTCACTGTCAGTCTACCAACGATGCTTTAACACGTCTTCACCGAACCCACATCCGTTTGCCCCTGCCCCTACATCCCTCAGGACATTCTCAACCTACATATCTCCATTAAAAAGGGGACCTGAGGGTGGGGTGAGTATTGAATGAACTGGCAGAGGATGTGGTGGGGAGGGGGTAGGGGGTTGGCACAATACAATGTTCAAAGGAAGAGGAAATGTTTCAAGGGACTCAGGCCAAGCACAAAGAGAGCGGGCCAGCATGGATGCGTTGGACTGAAGGGTCTGTTTCCGGGGTAAGAGCCGATCTCCAATTTACAGAACATCATCATTTATACAAGAAATAATGCAGCTCTCGACCTATGCACATTCCTTTATATTCTCATAATCAATTCCTATCCCTTTGCGCACTCTCTTTGACTCTTTCAGGGAATGTACATTGGTTGAGAGTGTATAAATGAGTCTGAGAGATGTACAGCCTGGAAACAGACCCTTCGGCCCAACCCGTCCATGCCGACCAGGTATCCCAACCTAATCTAGTCCCACCTGCCAGCACCCGGCCCATATCCCTCCAAACCCTTCCTATTCATATACCCATCCAGATGCCTCTTAAATGCTGCAATTGTACCAGCCCCCACCACATCCTCTGGCAGCTCATTCCATACACGTACCACCCTCTGGGTGAAAAAGTTGCCCCTTAGGTCTCTTTTATATCTTTCCCCTCTCACCCTAAACCTATGCCCCTCTGGTTCTGGACTCCCCGACCCCAGGGAAAAGACTTTGCCTATTTACCCTATCCATGCCCCTCGTGATTTTATAAACCTCTATAAGGTCACCCCTCAGCCTCCGACGCTCCAGGGAAAACAGACCCAGCCTGTTCAGCCTCTCCCTGTAGCTCAAACCCTCCAACCCAGCAACATCCTTGTAAATCTTTTCTGAACCCTTTCAAGTTTCACAACATCTTTCCGATAGGAAGGAGACCAGAATTGCACGCAATATTCCAACAGTAGCCTAACCAATATCCTCTCATAATCAATCAATATCCCTCTATTAGGTTCTTTGGTACAGTTTTAAACTACATATAGTCCTTCATACTTGAGGTGGAGGGTGGCTCAGTGTTTATCACTGCTGCCTTATGGTGCCAGGGACCCGGGTTCGATCCCAGCCTCGGGATGACTGTCTGTGTGCAGTTTGCACATTCTCCCAGTGTCTGCGTGGGTTTCCTCCGGGTGCTCCGGGTTCCTCCCACAATCCAAAGATGTGTAGGTTATGGTGGATTGGCCATGCTAAATTACTCCATAGTGTTCAGGGATGTGTAGGTTAGGGTGGATTGGCCATGCTAAATTACCCCATAGTGTTCAGGGATGTGTAGGTTAGGGTGGATTGGCCATGCTAAATTACCCCATAGTGTTCAGGGATGTACAGTTTAGGGTGGATTGGCCATGCTAAATTACCCCATAGTGTTCAGGGATGTGTAGGTTAGGGTGGATTGGCCATGCTAAATTACCCCATAGTGTTCAGGGATGTACAGTTTAGGGTGGATTGGCCATGCTAAATTACCCCATAGTGTTCAGGGATGTGTAGGTTAGGGTGGATTGGCCATGCTAAATTACCCCATAGTGTTCAGGGATGTACAGTTTAGGGTGGATTGGCCATGCTAAATTACCCCATAGTGTTCAGGGATGTGTAGGTTAGGGTGGATTGGCCATGCTAAATTACCCCATAGTGTTCAGGGATGTGTAGGTTAGGGTGGATTGGCCATGCTAAACTTCACCAACACATTCCTCCCTGACCTTAAATTTACCTGGACCATCTCTGACACCTTGCTCCCCTTCCTGGACCTCTCCATCTCCATTAATGATGACCGACTTGACACTGACATTTTTTACAAACCCACCGACTCCCACAGCTACCTGAATTACACCTCTTTCCACCCTACCTCTTGCAAAAATGCCATCCCATATTCCCAATTCCTCCGCCTCCGCCGGATCTGCTCCCAGGAGGACCAGTTCCACCACAGAACACACCAGATGGCCTCCTTCTTTAGAGACCGCAATTTCCCTTCCCACGTGGTTAAAGATGCCCTCCAACGCATCTCGTCCACATCCCGCACCTCCGCCCTCAGACCCCACCCCTCCAACCGTAACAAGGACAGAACGCCCCTGGTGCTCACCTTCCACCCTACAAACCTTCGCATCAACCAAATCATCCACCGACATTTCCGCCACCTCCAAAAAGACCCCACCACTAGGGATATATTTCCCTCCCCACCCCTTTCCGCCTTCCGCAAAGACCATTCCCTCCGCGACTACCTGGTTAGGTCCACGCCCCCAAACAACCCACCCTCCCATCCTGGCACCTTCCCCTGCCACCGCAGGAACTGTAAAACCTGCGCCCACACCTCCTCCCTCACCTCTATCCAAGGCCCTAAAGGAGCCTTCCACATCCATCAAAGTTTTGCTTGCACATCCACTAATATCATTTATTGTATCCGTTGCTCCCGATGCAGTCTCCTCTACATTGGGGAGACTGGGCGCCTCCTAGCAGAGCGCTTTAGGAAACATTTCCGAGACACCCGCACCAATCAACCAAACTGCCCTGTGGCCCAACATTTCAACTCCCCCTCCCACTCTGCCGAGGACATGGAGGTCCTGGGCCTCCTTCACCGCCACTCCCTCACCACCAGACGCCTGGAGGAAGAACGCCTCATCTTCCGCCTCAGAACACTTCAACCCCAGGGCAACAATATGGACTTCAACAGCTTCCTCATTTCCCATTCCCCCACCTCACCCTTGTTCTGAACTTCCAGCTCAGTCATTGTCCCCGTAACTTGTCCGGACTTGTCCTACCTGCCTATCTTCTTTTACACCTAACCACTCCACCCTCTCCTCGGTGTCACCACGGTGGCACAGTGGTTAGCACTGCTGCCTCACAGCACCAGAGACCCGGGTTCAATTCTCGCCTCGGGCGACTGACTGTGTGGAGTTTGCACATTCTCCCCGTGTCTGCGTGGGTTTCCTCCGGGTGCTCTGGTTTCCTCCCACAGTCCAAAGATGTGCAGGTCAGGTGAATTGGCCAGACTAAATTGCCCGTGGTGTTAGGTAAGGGGTAAATGTAGGGGTATGGATGGGTTGCGCTTCGGCGGGGCGGTGTGGACTTGTTGGGCCGAAGGGCCTGTTTCCACACTGTAAGTAATCTAATCCTCCCTCACCTATCACCTTCATCCCCTCTCCCACTCACCCATTGTACTCTATGCTACTTTCTCCCCTCCCCCACCCTCCTCTCGCTTATCTCTCCATGCTTCAGGCTCACTGCCTTTATTCCTGATGAAGGGCTTTTGCCCGAAACGTCGATTTCGAAGCTACTTGGATGCTGCCTGAACTGCTGTGCTCTTCCAGCACCACTCATCCAGTATTTGGTTTCCAGCATCTGCAGTCATCGTTTTTACCTCATGCTAAATTACTCATAGTGTTCAGGGATGTGTAGGTTAGGGTGGATTGGCCATGCTAAATTACCCCATAGTGTTCAGGGATGTGTAGGTTAGGGTGGATTGGCCATGCTAAATTACCCCATAGTGTTCAGGGATGTGAAGGTTAGGGTGGATTGGCCATGCTAAATTACCCCATAGTGTTCAGGGATGTACAGTTTAGGGTGGATTGGCCATGCTAAATTACCCCATAGTGTTCAGGGATGTGTAGGTTAGGGTGGATTGGCCATGCTAAATTACCCCATAGTGTTCAGGGATGTGTAGGTTAGGGTGGATTGGCCATGCTAAATTACCCCATAGTGTTCAGGGATGTGTAGGTTAGGGTGGATTGGCCATGCTAAATTTCCCCATAGTGTTCAGGAATGTGTAGGTTAGGGTGGATTGGCCATGCTAAATTTCCCCATAGTGTTCAGGAATGTGTAGGTTAGGGTGGATTGGCCATGCTAAATTACCCCATAGTGTTCAGGGATGTGTAGGTTAGGGTGGATTGGCCATGCTAAATTACCCCATAGTGTTACGTGCATTGGTTGGAGGGAAATGGGTTACTCTTTGGACGGCGTGTATAGGCTTTTTGAGCCGAAGGGCCTGTTTCACCACTGTCAGGATTCTAATCTACTCTCATAATTAATCCATATCCCTTTGTGCACTCCATCAGGTCTCTTTGTTCAGTCTTTGAATACATGCAATCACCCTCCCTCTAATTGTAAACAAAGGGATATCAGTAAATAAAGGGGAGGAGGTTCGGATATGAGAGAGAGGGTGAGAGAGAAGAGGAGAGAGGGAGACAGAGATAGGAAAATAGAGAGAGAGGCAGAGCGAGAGAGGGCTGGAGAGAGAGATAGAGACAGGGGGAGAGGGTAAGAAAGAGAAAGACATAGAGGGAGAGAAATAGAGAAAGATGGGGGTTACAAAGAGATAGAGAGAGTGGGAAAGAGAGAAAGAGAGACACATAGAAAGGGAGGTCAAGAGAGAGAGTAAAAGAGAGAGAGACACAGAGATAGAAAAAGGGAGAGAGAGAGAGAGTCAGAGATAGAGAGAGAGAGAGAGAAATAGAGAGATGGAGAGAGAGAGAGAGAGAAATAGAGAGATGGAGAGAGAGAGAGAGAGAAATAGAGAGATGGAGAGAGACAGAGAGAGAGAGATAGTTCGAGAGAGAGACAGAGAAAGATAGATAGAGAGAGAGAGAGGGAGAGCGAGATCCCAGAGGGGAAACGCTGTGCTGGGAAGGTCTTTACCTTTTTGTACCGCGGTGGGGGTTCCGACTCGATCAGGTTGGAGCCATTGAGAGCCTTGAGGCTGTGGACGATCTCCCGGTTGGTCTTCAGGGGGAAGTCCTGGCCGCAGACATTGAGGAAGTACCTCCAGGGGACGGGCTTCTCCAGGAGCTCCCTCATGCAGTTGAGATCAGCCTGGACCCTGGCCCAGGTGGCGTAGGTCACCGACTCCAACCTGGCAGCCACAAAGACGTTGGGGAAACAGGCGGCGATGGCCCGAACGGCCGCGTGGTACTCTCCCGGTGACTTGTGGTCCACGTGGACGCAGTACAGGTTCTGAGGGGCGTAGATGCTCCGAAGCAGCCTCTCGAACATCTCGATCCTGTCGTGGATGACCATGGAGTAGGCCACAGGGTATTGCTCCTCCTCGGGGCTCAGGGGCACCGTGATGTACCTACGGGCCCGCACAAAGCTGCTGCAGTCCCGCGCCATCTCCCGGTACTCGTCCTCGGTCACACCGCGACGCCGCAGGGAGACGGTCTTGGCCTTGATCAGGGCCCTCTCCAGCTCCGGCCTGTCCCCCCCGATGATCCGGCCGCAGGGGGAGTGCCGCTCGGCCAGCAGGAGGGGCGCCAGCGTGGGCGCGATGCCCGGCCTGGCCAATGTGAGGCTGAGCCAGGCCTCCCCTCCCCCCCAGGCCAGGAGCCAGCGACACAGAAACACCGCAGCCAGCCCACCCAGCGCCCACCTCACACCCAGTCGGCCGGCCCAGCAACAGCTCACCGTGGGCATGGCAGGTTCCCTGAGGGCTGCAGGGCCCAGCCGCTAGGGGATAGTCAAAGGCAGGGTGGACACTCGCCTCACTGGGTGCCTCCCCCAGCGCAGGGGGGGGTTTGGGGGGGGGGGTCGTTGTTAGGCTCGTCGCTTCCCTTCGCCCTGACGCTCGAGGGGGTGTTCAGAGTATCCCTCTCTCTCTCCCTCTGTAACTCCCTCCTCCCTCTCCCTCTCTCCCTCTGTAACTCCCTCCTCCCTCTCCCTCTCTCCCTCTGTAACTCCCCTCTCCCTCTCTCCCTCTGAAACTCCCCTCTCTCTCTCACCCTCTGTCACTTCCCTCCCTCTCTCCCTCTGTAACTCCCCTCTGTCTCCCTCTGTAACTTCCCTCCCTCTCTCCCTCTGTAACTCCCCTCCCTCTCTCACCCTCTGTCACTTCCCTCCCTCTCTCCCTCTGTAACTCCCCTCTCTCCCTCTGTAACTCCCCTCTGTCTCCCTCTGTAACTTCCCTCCCTCTCTCCCTCTGTAACTCCCCTCCCTCTCTCCCCCTGTAACTCTCCTCTCCCTCTCTCCCTCTGTAACTCCCCTCCCTCTCTCCCTCTGTAACTCCCCTCTCTCTCCCTCTGTAACTCCCCTCTCTCTCCCTGTGTAACTCCCCTCTGTCTGCCTCTGTAACTCCCCTCCCTCTCTCTCCCTCTATAACTCCCCTCTCTCTCCCTCTGTAACTCCCCTCCCTTTCTCCCTCTGTAACTCCCCTCTGTCTCCCTCTGTAACTCCCCTCCCTTTCTCCCTCTGTAACTCCCCTCTGTCTCCCTCTGTAACTCCCCTCCCTCTCTCCCTCTGTAACTCCCTTCCCCCTCTCTCCCTCTGCAACTCTCCTCCCTCTCTCTCCCTCTATAACTCCCCTCTGTCTCCCTCTGTAACTCCCCTCTCCCTGTCTCCCTCTGTAACTCCCCTCCCCCTCTCTCCCTCTGTAACTCCCCTCTCCCTCGTTCCCTCTGTAACTCCCCTTTTCCCTCTCCCTCTGTAACTCCCCTCCCCCTCTCTCCCTCTGTAACTCCCCTCTCCCTGTCTCCCTCTGTAACTCCCCTCTCCCTCTCTCCCTCTGTAACTCCCCTCTCCCTCTCTCTCCCTCCGTAACTCCCCTCCCCCCCTCGTTCCCTCTGTAACTCCCCTCTCCCTCTCTCTCCCTCTGTAACTCCCCTCCCCCCTCGTTCCCTCTCTCCCTCTGTAACTCCCCTCTCCCTCGTTCCCTCTCTCCCTCTGTAACTCCCCTCCCCCTCGTTCCCTCTGTAACTCGCCTTCTCCCTCTCCCTCTGGGTGCAGGGATGTCCTGCGCTGAAACTGGAGAGTGGGGGAGACGCGTGTTGCTCTCCCTCAGAGACCCGGGCTCCTCTCGCTGCTGGTTTCCCGCGTCCTGGTCGATTCCGTGCTGCGTTCCTGCCGTTCCTGGGAGCGTGACGCTGGGGTAGGGTGTTGGCCGGTGTCGCGAGTCAGTGAGGGACCTTGACTCTGTGCCCTTTGGAGCTGAGAACCTATAACCAGAGAGTATCTAGTCACCACAAAACACAGAGCCACCCTTCCCTGTAACCCAAGAGCCCAGCCCTTCTCCGAATCATATTGCAGCCAGCTTACAGCATCATAAAAGATAGTGGAGACCCATCGGCCCATTGAGTCAGTCCTGACCTTCCTGTGCCCGTCCCAGTGTCCTCTTGACCCACAGGCGGTCGGATGAAGTTTCTCCACAAGGCCATGTCCCTTTGTTGGCCGCTCTGTCGTTCGGAAAGGAGAAAGGGTTTCGGAAAGATTTCCCAGGGCAGCTGCTGTCCCTGGAGCATCAGGAGGCTGAGGGGTAACCTACTAGAGGTTTATGAGACATCAGAGTAAAAGTAAGGCCATCCAGCCCATTGAGTCCACTCCACCATTTAACCGTTTCAACTCCACTCACCCACCCTCTCCCCGTTGCCCCTAATTACTTGCGAGATCAAGTAATTAGGGGCAACGAGGGGTGGGGGAGTCCAGAACTAGAGGGGCATAGGTTTAGGGTGAGAGGGGAAAGATATAAAAGGGACCTAAGGGGCAACTTTTTCACCCAGAGGGTGGTACGTGTATGGAATGAGCTGCCAGAGGATGTGGTGGGGGCTGGTACAGTTACAGCATTTAAGAGGCATCTGGATGGGTATATGAATAGGAAGGGTTTGGGGGGGGGATATGGGCCGGGTGCTGGCAGGTGGGACGAGATTGGGTTGGGATATCTGGGTCAGCATGGACGGGTTGGGCCGAAGGGTCTGTTTCCGTGCTGGGCATCTCTATAACTCAAACCCGGCAACGTCGAGTCACAAAGAAGAGTTGGGTAGGCCGGGACGTTTTTTGACTGGAGCAGAGGAGATTGAGTGGCGACCTGATAGGGGTTTATAAAATCCTGAGGGGTATAGGTAGATGTTAATGGGAGCGGTCCTTTCCCTGGGGTGGGGCTTTTGAGACTGGGGTGGAGGGGAGGGCCACATTTTTGAGGGGAATGAAGAGAGACCCAAATAAAAGGCATGACGGGGAAGCTTTTGACGCAAAGGGTGGTTTGTGAGTGGAATGAGCTTCCTGAGGAAGTGGTGGGACTGGGGACAGTTACAACATTTAGATACAAATTTGGATAAGGACATGAACAGGAAAGGGTTGGATGGATATGGACCAGGAGGAGCCAGGTGGGACCAGCTTAGTTTGGGATGATGGTCGGCAGGCACTGATTCGGCCCAAGGGTCTGCTTCCCTGATCCATGACTGTATTAAGGACAGAAGGTTTGGAGGTAGTTCGATTAGGTTAGAATCGCTACAGTGGGGGAAACAGGCCCTTCCACCCAACAAGTCCATGCCAACCCTCCGAAGAGATACCCACCCAGACCCATTCCTCCACTCTATATTTACCCCTCACTAATCCATCTAATACGATGGGTAATTTAGCACGGCCAATCCACCCTAACCTACACATCCCTGAACACCATGGGGTAATTTAGCATGGCCAATCCACCCTAACCTGCACATCCCTGAGCACTAGGGGGTAATTTAGCATGGCCAATCCACCCTAACCTACACATCCCTGAGCACTATGGGGTAATTTAGCATGGCCAATCCACCCTAACCTCCACATCCCTGAACACTATGGGGTAATTTAGCATGGTCAATCCACCCTAACCAACACATCCCTGAGCACTATGGGGTAATTTAGCATGGTCAATCCACCCTAACCAACACATCCCTGAACACTATGGGGTAATTTAGCATGGCCAATCCACCCTAACCTACACATCCCTGAACACCATGGGGTAATTTAGCATGGCCAATCCACCCTAACCTGCACATCCCTGAGCACTAGGGGGTAATTTAGCATGGCCAATCCACCCTAACCTACACATCCCTGAGCACTATGGGGTAATTTAGCATGGCCAATCCACCCTAACCTCCACATCCCTGAACACTATGGGGTAATTTAGCATGGTCAATCCACCCTAACCAACACATCCCTGAGCACTATGGGGTAATTTAGCATGGTCAATCCACCCTAACCAACACATCCCTGAACACTATGGGGTAATTTAGCATGGCCAATCCACCCTAACCTACACATCCCTCAGCACTATGGGTAATTTAGCATGGTCAATCCACCCTAACCAACACATCCCTGAGCACTATGGGGTAATTTAGCATGGTCAATCCACCCTAACCAACACATCCCTGAACACTATGGGGTAATTTAGCATGGCCAATCCACCCTAACCTACACATCCCTGAACACCATGGGGTAATTTAGCATGGCCAATCCACCCTAACCTGCACATCCCTGAGCACTAGGGGGTAATTTAGCATGGCCAATCCACCCTAACCTACACATCCCTGAGCACTATGGGGTAATTTAGCATGGCCAATCCACCCTAACCTCCACATCCCTGAACACTATGGGGTAATTTAGCATGGTCAATCCACCCTAACCTAAATATCCCTGAACACTATGGGGTAATTTAGCATGGCCAACCCACCCTGAGTTAAATATCCCTGAACACTATGGGGTAATTTAGTTTGGCCAATGTGGGAGGAAACCAGTGCATCCGGAAGAAGCCCATGCAGACCCAGGGTGAATGTGCAAACTCCACACAGACAGGCTCTCTGGCTCAGTGGTGAGCAATGCTGCCTCTTGGCGCCACTGTGCCAGCCCACCCTCTTCTGGCAGGGGGAAGATCCAGAAGCGTGAACACACGGGGTCACGAACAGCTTCTTCCCTGCTGTCATTAGAGTGCTGAATGGAATGGTCTAATTTCAGAGGAGGAAGTGCTGGATGTCTTGAAACACATAAAGGTGGATAAATCCCCAGGACCTGATCAGGTGTACCTGAGAACTCTGTGGGAAGCTAGAGCAGTGATTGCTGGGCCTCTTGCTGAGATATTTGTAAGATTGATTGTCACAGATGAGGTGCTGAAAGTGTGGTGCCACTGTTTAAGAAAGGGTAAGGACAAGCCAGGGAACTATAGACCAGTGAGCCTGACATCGGTGGTGGGCAAGCTGTTGGAGGGAATCCTGAGGGACAGGATGGACATGTATTTGGAAAGGCAGGGACTGATTAGGGATAGTCAACATGGCTTGGTGCGTGAGAAATCATGTCTCACAAACTTGATTGAGTTTTTTGAAGAAGTAACAAAGAGGATTGATGAGGGCAGAGCAGTGGATGTGATCTATATGGACTTCAGTAAGGCGTTCGACAAGGTTCCCCATGGGATACTGATTAGCAAGGTTAGTCTCATGGAATACAGGGAGAACTAGCCATTTGGATACAGAACTGGCTCAAAGGTAGAAGACAGAGAGTGATGGTGGAGTGTTGTTTTTCAGACTGGAGGCCTGTGACCAGTGGAGTGCCACAAGGATCGGTGCTGGGCCCTCTACTTTTTGTCATTTATGTAAATGACTTGAATGCGAGCATAAGAGGTACAGTTAGTAAGTTTGCAGATGAGACCAATATTGGAGGTGTAGTGGACAGCGAAGAGGGTTACCTCAGATTACAACAGGATCTGGACCAGATGGGCCAATGGGCTGAGAAGTGGCAGATGGAGTTTAATTCAGATAAATGTGAGGGGCTGCATTTTGGGAAAGCAAATCTTAGCAGGACTTATACACTTAATGGTAAGGTCCTAGGGAGTGTTGCTGAACAAAGAGACCTTGGAGTGCAGGTTCATAGCTCCTTGAAAGTGGAGTCCCAGGTCGATAGGATAGTGAAGGCGGCGTTTGGTATGCTTTCCTTTATTGGTCAGAGTATTGAGTACAGGAGTTGGGAGGTCATGTTGTGGCTGTACAGGACATTGGTTAGGCCACTGTTGGAATATTGTGTGCAATTCTGGTCTCCTTCCTATCGGAAAGATGTTGTGAAAGTTGAAAGGGTTCAGAAAAGGTCAGGAAATGGATCTGGGTGGGTTGCTCTTCGGAGGGTCAGTGTGGACTGGTCGGGCTGAAGGGCCTGTTTCCACACTGTAGGGAATCTAATCTAACCTAAAAGATTTACAAGGATGTTGCCAGGGTTGGAGGATCTGAGCTACAGGGAGAGGCTGATCAGGCTGGGACTGTTTTCCCTGGAGCATCGGAGACTGAGGGGTGACCTTATAGAGGTTTATAAAATCATGAGGGACATGGATAGGGTAAATAGACAAAGTCTTTTCCCTGGGGTGGGGGAGTCCAGAACTAGAGGGGCATAGGTTTAGGGTGAGAGGGGAAAGATATAAAAGAGACCTCAGGGGCAACTTTTTCACCCAGAGGGTGGTATGTGTATGGAATGAGCTGCCAGAGGATGTGGTGGAGGCTGGTACAATTACAGCATTTAAGAGGCATTTGGATGGGTATATGAATAGGAAGGGTTTGGGGGGGATATGGGCCGGGTGCTGGCAGGTGGGACTAAATTGGGTTGGGATATCTGGGTCAGCATGGACGGGTTGGACCGAAGCGTCTGTTTCTGTGCTGGACATCTCTATGACTCTAATCGCGGTCCAATTTTAAAGCCTGTCCGATCCATCTCCGAAGAAGTGGATTATCTGAGTTTGCTTATTGTTTCCGGGGTCACTTACTGTTTCCGGGGTCGCTTACTGTTTCCGGGGTCACTGACTGTTACCGGGGTGACTGACTGTTACCGGGGTCACTTACTGTTACCGGGGCCGGTTACTGTTACTGGGGTCACTTACTGTTACCGGGGCTGGTTACTGTTACCGGGGTCGGTTACTGTTACTGGGGTCACTTACTGTTACCGGGGCTGGTTACTGTTACCGGGGTCGGTTACTGTTACTGGGGTCACTTACTGTTACCGGGGCTGGTTACTGTTACCGGGGTCGGTTACTGTTACTGGGGTCACTTACTGTTACCGGGGCTGGTTACTGTTACCGGAGCCGGTTACTGTTACTGGGGTCACCTACTGTTACCGGGGCTGGTTACTGTTACCGGAGCCGGTTACTGTTACCGTGGTCACTTACTGTTACCGGGGCTGGTTACTGTTACCGGGGTCACTTACTGTTACCGGAGCCGGTTACTGTTACCGGGGTCACTTACTGCTGTGATGCACCAAGTCCGAAAGCGTCCAATTTCGCGATAACCGTCCGAGCACGGTGACTGACCCTTGGCAATGGGATTCGTGAAACACCGCTGGATTCTGTTTCTGGAATCTCTTCGAGTAGACCGCCGGGCGTCTTTCCGAGATTCTGCGGAGACACGTCCAGGATGAGCATCTGTGACCAGCGGAACGCTTCCAGCATGTTTGTTTGGAGAGTTCTCGGGCGGTAATGTTCTGGGGTCACAGTCACATTGCTCTGTTCACTTGGCTCAGCTCATCCGAGCTGCGACACTACATTGCTATAAACGTACAGAAGCTGCCCCTTTTGTGTTCCTGACCCACCTCTCGTTCGTTTTCACCCCCTACGTCATGGGAACAGGGAAAGATGAGCAACGCCCTTCCAAGTCCCTTCCACAATTCGACCTGATCATCTGTCCCCTGTCCCTGCTTTTCACGCTGACCCCCCTTTGATAAACCCTTGTAGCTCTGAGAACAATATTCTGGTGAAAACACTCAATACTGTGGCCCCAACAGTGGCAGAGATTTCATAGATTCCCCACCTTCTGGCTGAAAATATTATTCCACATCTCCACTCCTGTATGCTTTAGATTCTGACCAATCCCCCTCGCCCCCAGGGTCTAGACACCCTGGGAATTGGATCTTCCTCCTGTCAGATTTACACTGTCTGGTTCCATTAGGATTTGATGGAACTCTATCAGATCAATGTCAATCTTTCAAAGCTGAGTGAGTATAGGGAGGGCCCACCCATTCCCTCTTGTATATAGGACATGCCGGTGGAGGAGGCAGTGCGGTCAGCTGTCAGGAGGCACAAGGTGAGACTGACCGTGTGGAGAGTGACCGTGTGGAGAGTGACCGTGTCAGAGTGACCGTGTGGAGAGTGACCGTGTGAGAGTGACCATGTGAGAGTGACCGTGTCAGAGTGACCGTGTGAGAGTGACCATGTGAGAGTGACCGTGTGAGAGTGACCGTGTCAGAGTGACCGTGTCAGAGTGACCGTGTGGGGAATGACCATGTGAGAGTGACTGTGTGGAGAGTGACCGTGTGGAGAATGACCGTGTCAGAGTGACCGTGTGGAGAGTGACCATGTGAGAGTGACCATGTGGAGAGTGACCGTGTGGAGAGTGACCGTGTCAGAGTGACCGTGTCAGAGTGACCATGTGGAGAGTGACCATGTGAGAGTGACCGTGTGAGAGTGACCATGTGGAGAGTGACCGTGTGGAGAATGACCGTGTCAGAGTGACCGTGTGAGAGTGACCATGTGAGAGTGACCGTGTGGAGAGTGATCAAGTGAGAGTGACCATGTGAGAGTGACTGTGTGAGAGTGACCGTTTCAGAGTGACCGTTTCAGAGTGACTGTGTGAGAGTGACCATGTGAGAGTGACCGTGTCAGAGTGACCGTGTCAGAGAGACCGTGTGGAGAGTGACCGTGTGGAGAGTGACCGTGTGGAGAGTGACTGTGTGAGAGTGACCATTTCAGAGTGACCGTTTCAGAGTGACTGTGTGAGAGTGTCCATGTGGGAGTGACTGTGTCAGAGTGACCGTGTGAGAGTGACCGTGTGAGAGTGACCGTGTGAGAGTGACCATGTGGGAGTGACCGTGTCAGAGTGACCGTGTGAGAGTGACCATGTGGGAGTGACTGTGTCAGAGTGACCGTGTGAGAGAGAATGTGTGAGAGTGACCGTGTGAGAGTGACCGTGTGAGAGTGACCATAACAGAGAGTGACCGTGTGAGAGTGACCGTGTGAGAGTGACCGTGTGAGAGTGACCGTGTGAGAGTGACCGTGTGAGAGTGAATGTGTGAGAGTGACTGAGTGAGAGTGACCATGTGAGAGTGACCGTGTGAGAGTGACCGTGTCAGAGTGACCATGTCAGAGAGATCACGTGAGAGTGACCTTGTCAGAGTGACTGTATTTGAAATCCCTACAGGTTTGAGCGTGTGGCCTTTGAACTGGTGTCCCCTGGGCCTGAGCGTTGGCCATGTTTCGGTGAGGTAACTGTACCCCACCCCGGGGAGTGCCACGCTGGTGTGTGACCGTCAGTGTGCACGTGCAGGACTGTATGAACCGAACTGCACCTTGTCCCACATGTTCCAGTGGAGATCACCCAGCCTCCCCCTCCCAGTATCCGGTCAGGACCCTGGTCCTTGGCAATCCGGCTGGACGCTGCCCTGCTCCCGGGATCTCGGAGCAGAGAGTGCCAGAAGAACTCAGCACCTACTGAGGGAGAAACAGCGGTGAGGTGTCCACTCCCAACACAGCCAGCCTTTCCCATCCTGTGGGTAACCTGGGGCTCAGGGGATCTGAGGACGGATGGGCAAATCCGAAATTCCGTACTTAATCCCAGAGACGAAGCCACTCCACTGTCACATCAACAGTCTGGGAAGGCTACACAGAGGATTATTTCATTGCTGTGGGCAGTAATGGGAAGGATTTCAGTCATTACAGCATGGAAACAGACCCTTCGGCCCACCCCGTCCATGCTGACCCAGATATCCCAACCCAATCTTGTCCCACCTGCCAGCACCCGGCCCATATCCCCCCCAAACCCTTCCTATTCATATACCCATCCAGATGCCTCTTAAATGCTGTAATTGTACCAGCCCCCACCACATCCTCTGGCAGCTCATTCCATACACGTACCACCCTCTGGGTGAAAAAGTTGCCCCTTAGGTCTCTTTTATATCTTTCCCCTCTCACCCTAAACCTATGCCCCTCTAGTTCTGGACTCCCCCACCCCAGGGAAAAGACTTTGCCTATTTACCCTATCCATGCCCCTCATGATTTTATAAACCTCTATAAGGTCACCCCTCAGCCTCCGACGCTCCAGGGGAAACAGCCCCAGCCTGTTCAGCCACAACGTTTTCACCCAGAGGGCGGTACGTGTATGGAATGAGCTGCCAGAGGAAGTGATGGAGGCTGGTACAATTACAGCATTTAAGAGGCATTTGGATGGGTATATGAATAGGAAGGGTTTGGAGGGATATGGGCCGGGTGCTGGCAGGTGGACTGGAAACCTGTTGGACTGTAACTTGGTGTTGTGCGCTCCTTTTAACTTTGTACACCCTAGTCCAACACCGGCACCTCCAAATCGGGACTAGATGAGGTCAGGATATCTGGTCGGCATGGACGGATTGGACCGAAGGGTCTGTTTCCGCGCTGTCCATCTCTGTGTCTGTCCTCAGTACTCCCACGGGGCCGACATGAATTCTGTAACTCCTTCCAAGGTGCATCACCTCGCACTTAGCGGGGTTAAGTTCCATCTGCCGTCGCTCCGCCCAGTTTACCAGCCGATCGATATCAGGTTGTGGTCTGAGACCATCCTCCTCAGTATTACCGACCCCGGCAACCTTCCTGTCACCTGCAACACTCATCGTACCTTCCACGTCTTGAATAACCGCAAGAGACCCGGCACCAATCCCTGTGGTACACCACTGGTCACAAGCTTCCAAAACACCCCTTCACCATTGGCTCCCAGTTGAAAACGAGTTTTTCCCAATTTCTCCTGAAACCCATTGGCTCCTCCCCTTCAGACCAGCCTTCCCCACATGGGACTTTGTCAAAGGCCTTACTGAACTCCAGGGAAACGACATCAACTGTGGCACTCTCACTGATAAGTTTTAATACGCTTTTCAGAAATAATTGGTCAGATCAGATCTTCCCACTGGCCAATCCGTACGGTCTATCCCTGAACAGTCTCTAAGTTTCCAAGGGTTGGTCAATCCTGTCCCTCAGAAATGTTACCAAGAGTTTCCCAACCGCTGATATCAGACTAACTGCCCTGGAATTACCCAGCCTATCCCCTTCTTGAATAAAGGAACTGCCTTCACTAGCCTCCAGTCATCTGGCACTTAGATGTGGCCAGCCAAGTATTAAATATGTCCGCCTTGGCCCCAGCCATCTCCTCTCACAGCAGCCTGCGATACATCTCATTGAGTCATGCGACAGACCCTTCGGCCCAACTCGCTCATGCCAACCCGCTTTCTGAAACTGAACTGTTTCCACTTGTCTGCCTATTGGCCCACTTCCTTCTGGGGTGTTGCCGGGGTTGGAGGGTCGGAGCTACAGGGAGAGGCTGAACAGGCTGGGGCTGTTTTCCCTGGAGCGTCGGAGGCTGAGGGGTGACCTTATAGGGGTTTATAAAATCATGAGGGGCATGGATAGGGTAAATAGACAAGGTCTTTTCCCTGGGGTGGGGGAGGGGCAGAACTAAAGGGGCATAGGTTTAGGGTGAGAGGGGAAAGATATAAAAGGGACCTAAGGGACAACTTTTTCACCCAGAGGGTGGTACGTGTCTGGAATGAGCTGCCAGAGGATGTAGTGGAGGCTGGTACAATGACAACATTTAAGAGGCATCTGGATGGGTATATGAATAGGAAGGGTTTGGAGGGATATGGGCCGGGTGCTGGCAGGTGGGACGAGGTTGGGTTGGGATATCTGGGTCAGCATGGACTGGTTGGACTGAAGGGTCTGCTTCTGTGCTGGACATCTCTATGACTCTATCCATGTACCAGTCCAAGTGGCTTTATCAGACCCCGGGGGACAGCTGTGTTAAAACCTCTAACACCTCCCCTTTATTAATCCTTCAGGAGCTCGCCATGCTCCAAAGTCTGTCCCCTCCGTGAAAACCAGAGGGGAAACATTCTTTGAAGACCTCAGCCACGTCCGTCGGCTCACCCCCCCACCCCACAGAGGTCGCCGTAGTGAGGGCCCAGTCCCTTCCTCCCCCACCCCACCCCACCAAGCCCGTTAATCCCCTTCCCCTTACTGCATGCGGCCAAACATTCCCCCCCCGTCCCCAGCCAGTGTCTCGAAGCCGAAAACTTACTGACCGTATCCAGCAGTCGCCGCTGAGCGTTTCAATCGAAAGACAGCCATCGCGGACCCATTCCGCTGTAACTGAGCTTCCTCATCCTCCGAAGAGAACACCGAGGATCGCCTTCCTCTCTCTGTGGGGTAGGTCCAAGCCCACCCCCGCCCCCCCCCTCCCCCCTCAGGCTGAGAAACGCTGTGATCAAAGTTGACCTGGTCTGTGAGCAAGCGCGTCACCAGCTTGAAGTAGTAGGAACGCGGGGAGGGCAGGCTGTGTGGCTCCGATAACTGCAGTGATGTTGACGCTGTCTCTTCATAGAAGCTCGCTCATGTATCAACCCGAGCTTTCTCCAAGCCCTTCTGGCCAACGAAACCCTTATCTGGAGTTCACTTCAGAGCTGACCATCACAATTGCCCTGTTTCCCTCGAAGGAGACACGGACGGTGGGTCGGGGTGGGGTGGGGGGTCTCTCTGAGGTGTGCGAATCCTGAAGCGCTGCCCCCTCTGTTAAACGGAAGGGGGCCAATGCTGTACCACTCCTGTCAAGAAAAATAAGCCAAGTTGCGACATGACTTGTCGTCGTTCTCTGCTCCAACCTCCCTTCAAAACATAGTTACACATGGAAGGCACACCGAGTAATTTTTTTTTTTCGCGAGATTGCTGAAGGCTGCAAGAACACAGAGATCACTGCATACTCCCAACTCAAGGTCACTCAGTCGGGACACAGTGGGGTCACGGGACTAGCAATCCAGACGGCGAATGCTTTCTCTGGCCATTCAGCCCATCTTGTGGAATGTTAAATTGCGATTGACCCCATCATACCTTGACTGAGGCTACTGTCCTGTTGGCTTTAAAGACAGCAGAGATTGTTCACAGAGTGGGGGAGTAAAGTTCCAAGTGACTGGGGACCGGACCGGCTACGTTTTATGGAATTCCCCCACAGTGTGGAAACAGGCCCTTCGGCCCAACAAGTCCACCCTGACCCTTCGAAGACCCATTCCCCCTACCCTATTACTGCACCTTTCCCCTGACTCATGCACCGAACGACCATACAGCTGTACAAAACTCTGGTGCGGCCGCACTTGGAATATCGTGTACAGTTCTGGTCGCCCCATTACAGGAAGGATGTGGAAGCGTTGGAAAAGGTGCAGAGGAGATTTACCAGGATGTTGCCTGGTCTGGAGGGAAGGTCTTATGAGGAAAGGCTGAGAGACTTGGGGCTGTTCTCATTGGAGCGAAGACGGCTAAGAGGGGAATTTGATAGAGACATACAAGATGATCAGAGGATTAGATAGGGCAGACAGTGAGAGTCTTTGTCCTAGGATAATGACGTCAGCTTGTACAAGGGGGCATAGCTACAAACTGGGGGGGTGATAGATTTAAAACTGATGTCAGAGGAAGGTTTTTCACTCACAAAGTGGGAAGAGCACTAATGTAGTTGTTGTGGTTCTGTTCGCCGAGCTGGGAATTTGTGTTGCAGACGTTTCGTCCCCTGTCTAGGTGACTTCCTCAGTGCTTGGGAGCCTCCTGTGAAGCGCTTCTGTGATGTTGCCTCCGGCATTTGTAGTGGTTTGAATCTGCCGCTTCCGGTTGTCAGTTCCAGCTGTCTGCTGCAGTGGTCGGTACATTGGGTCCAGGTCGATCTGCTTATTGATCGAATCTGTGGATGAGTGCCATGCCCCTAGGGATTCCCTGGCTGTTCTCTGTTTGGCTTGTCCTATAATAGCAGTGTTGTCCCAGTCGAACTCATGTTGCTTGTCATCTGCGTGTGTGGCTACTAAGGATAGCTGGTTGTGTCGTTTCGTGGCTAGTTGGTGTTCATGGATGCGGAACGTTAGCTGTCTTCCTGTTTGTCCGATGTAGTGTTTTGTGCAGTCCTTGCATGAGATTTTGTACACTACATTGGTTTTGCTCCTGTTGGGTATCGGGTCCTTCGTCCTGGTGAGTTGTTGTCTGAGCGTGGCTGTTGGTTTGTGTGCTGTTATGGGTCCTAGTGGTCACAGTAGTCTGGCTGTCAGTTTGGAAATGCTCCTGATGTATGGTAATCTGGCTAGTCCTTTGATAGAGACATACAAGATGCTCAGAGGATTAGATAGGGTGGACAGTGAGAGTCTATTCCATCGGATGATGATGTCAGCGTGTACGAGGGGACATAACTACAAACTGGGGGGGGGTGATAGATTTAAGACAGATGTCAGAGGCAGGTTCTTTACCCAGAGAGTGGTGAGGGTGTGGAATGCCCTACCTGCTAATGTAGGTAACACAGCCACATTAGGGAGATTTAAACAATCCTTGGATAAACACATGGATGATGATGGGATAGTGGAGGGGGATGGGCTTAGACTAGTTCGTGGGTCGGTGCAATGTCGAGGGCTGAAGGGCCTGTTCTGCGCTGGATTGGTCCATGTTTGATGTTTTATGAATTCTAGCCTCTAAGAAAATGAAGGCATTTGGGGGTTCGGACAGGAAAGTGGAATTGAGAGCGAGTGGACCCACAATGTCCATGGACATGGGGCCAGGTTTAGCAGGAGGAAGGGCCTCATACTACCTCTCTTTCCTATGCTCAGACGTAAAGGGGGAAGGGTAAAGCTATTCAGAATGCAAGGCTTTCAAACGTCGATATTACCATCTGAGTACACAGCCCCTGTTTAACGCTGCTGCTCCACCTCTGAGAATCGGTACTTAGAGTGAAAAGACTTTAAGTGAGTCATGGTTTCCCATAGAGATCAATGTGAAAGCTGGAGTTAAGTTCCATCGGGCATTTCTTTCTGCCCAGAACCACAATTATATATATCTTGAAAGATTGTACATGCACAGCAGATGAAGATTGCTACTTCGTGGCTTTAATTCTGTCCTAGTATCGTGGGATACTAGGACCGTAGTGCGTCCCCAGTGGGGCACAGAGAAGAAGTGCAGGCGGAAAGCAGCCACACTGACAACTGGCCTCCACAGTCCTTGTATGAGGGAAGGGACGACATGGCTCCCCTTCTAATGCTCCAGGGGGTGAAGCGTGGTGACCCTGTTTGGGAATGAGCCAGCATGAACCTAGAACCGGGAGTGCGCCTGATGGATCCCACGATCCAGTCGGGGCCAAAATGCAATGTTCCGGGTCACACATATGGACTTACCCCATTGTGCAGGGGAGAGGCAGGGGATTCCCAAAGTTGTGGCAGCCATGGACTTGGAGTCCACCTTTGTGGGTCCAAAATCACAGGGAAATAGTTCTAACCATTTCTTTTTTGTGTGGTACCTGGGTATCGCCGGCTGGGGCCAACGTTGATTGGTTGTTCCTAGTACCTCCCTCCCCCCCTGAGAATGGAGGTGTGAGGTGCATTCCCGAACTGACTGCAGTCCATCTGCTGCTGGCTGACCCACAATGCCTCGAGGGACTTCCTTGACCCAATGAAGGAACTGCGATATATTTCCGAGTCAGGATGTCGAGTGGGGAACTTGAAGTTGGGGCGGTGTTCCTGTGTACCTGCCACCCTTGTTCTTCCAGACGGAAGTGGTCATGGGTTTGGGAAGGTGCTGTCTGAAGATCTTTGGTAAATTTCTGCAGGCCTCTTGTAGATGGTACACCCTGCTGCTATCGAGCGTTAGTGGGGATGGTTATTCCAAACAGGGTTTCATGTGCATACATCCCTCCTATCGGAAAGATGTTGTGAAACTTGAAAGGGTTCAGAAAAGATTTACAAGGATGTTACCAGGGTTGGAGGGTTTGAGCTACAGGGAGAGGCTGAACAGGCTGGGGCTGTTTTCCCTGGAGCGTCGGAGGCTGAGGGGTGACCTTATAGAGGTTTATAAAATCATGGAGGGGTATGGATAGGGTAAATAGACAAAGTCTTTTCCCTGGGGTCGGGGGAGTCCAGAACTAGAGGGTCATAGGTTTAGGGTGAGAGGGGAAAGATATAAAAGGGACCTAAGGGGTAACTTTGTTGTGGTTCTGATCGCCGAGCTGGGAATTTGTGTTGCATACTTTTCGTCCCCTGTCTAGGTGACATCCTCAGTGCTTGGGACCCTCCTGTGAAGCGCTTCTGTGATCTTTCCTCCGGCATTTCTAGTGACTTGAATCTGCCACTTCAGGTTGTCAGTTCCAGCTGTCTGCTGCAGTGGCCGGTATATTGGGTCCAGGTCGATGTGCTTATTGATTGAATCTGTGGATGAGTGCCATGCCTCTAGGAATTCCCTGGCTGTTCTCTGTTTGGCTTGTCCTATAATAGTAGTGTCGTCCCAGACGAATTCATGTTGCTTGTCATCTGCGTGTGTGGCTACTAAGGATAGCTGGTCGTGTCGTTTCGTGGCTAGTTGGTGTTCATGGATACGGATCGTTAGCTGTCTTCCTGTTTGTCCTACGTAGTGTTTTCGGCAACTTTTTCACCCCCAGGGGTAGTACGTGTATGGAATGAGCTGCCAGAGGAAGTGGTGGAGGCTGGTACAATTACAGCATTTAAAAGACATCTGGATGGTTATATGAACAGGAAGGGGTTGGAGGGATATGGGCCGGGTGCAGGCAAATGGAAATAGATTGGTTTGGGATATCTGGTCAGCATGGATGAGTTGGACTGAAGGGTCTGTTTCCATGCTGTACATCTCTATGACTATATGAGTCTATCTTTGAAAGTGATATGACAAGCTGATCGAAATTACGGACTCTAGTTAAGTGCAGAAACCTCAGATTATTCTTCTCATCATCAAGAAGCTAAATGGAGAGGATACACAAAGACTTTCAAATTGATGAGTGCAAGAAAAGGAAATCATCTGAAGGTGAGGAGAGCTGGGTGCTAGAGGACCTGTTTCAGAAAGGGTCAATATTAATGGATGTGGGTTGGCTTGCTGAGCTGGAAGATTCTTTTTCAGACGTTTCGTCGCCATATTAGGGAACATCTTCAGTGAGCCTCCAAATGAAGCACCGCTGGTGTAGCCCGCTTTCTATAGCCAAAGGAAACCTAAACATATAAATAGAAAGCGGGCCACACCACAAGTGCTTCATCTGGAGGCTCACTGAAGATGTTACCTAATACGGTGACGAAATGTCTGAAAATGAATCTTCCAGCTCAGCGAGCAAACCTACACCCAGAACCTCAACCTGAGCTACAAATCTTCTCAAAACTCGATCAACATTAATGTCCCAGTATACAGTCCCACTTAATGTTGTAGTTCAGTTCCTGAGAATTGTTACTTTGAGTGGAAGGACTTTAAGTGAATTATGGCTTCCCAATGGATCAATGTTAAAACTGGAGTTAGGTTCATTCAGATATTTATTTCCACCATTATATACTTTGTCTGGTGTGTACAAACTATACTGCATTCCTGGCTGAAAAACCTTGAAAAATATAATATTTCACTAAATATCAGTCAAAATTCAATACAGTGTACAATATTTAAGTCATTTTACAACTTTACATTCATTTGTCTGTGTGAGTGACAGGCTCCATCTAGTGGCCAGGTTAGTTGGTGCAGGGAGCTGCTCAGTCCCAGCAGTGCCTGCATTCTGCAGCTTGAATTGGAAGGCTGAAAGAGAGACAAAATGTCATGATTCCTGATGAAGGGCCTTTGCCCGAAACGTCGATCCTCCTGCTCCTCGGTTGCTGCCTGACCTGCCGTGCTTTTCCAGCGCCACACTCTTGAGACAAAATATAAGCCTGGCCCAATAGACAATCCTTCTAAAATTCAGGATACAGATAAGGCTGGGTCAAATCCTGCCAGTTGTGATGTGTGTGTAAAGGGTGTAACTTTTTAATGCCGAACTATGTTGCCCTTGCCATGTTTCCTGCCATCGTGCTGTGTTCAAAACATCTCACCTGGGCGACAGGAGAGCGTGGAGTCAGAGGTGAGAGTTCCAGTCATCATGGCCCACATTGGCACCAAGGGTATAGATGGGAAGAGGAAGAGTTACCGCTGAGGGAATATGAGCAGCTCAGGGTTAAATTTAAAAGCAGATCCAAGAAAGGCAATGAGCTTTTACCTGTCTGGGGCGGCACGGTGGCTCAGTGGTTAGCGCTGCTGTCTCACGGCGTCAGGGACCCGGGCACAATCCCAGCCTCGGGGGCGACTGTCTGTGTAGAGTTTACACATTCTCCCCGTGTCTGTGTGGGTTTCCACCGGGTGCTCCGGTTACCTCCCACAGTCCAAAGATGTGTAGGTTAGGGTGGATTGGCCATGCTAAATTACCCCAAAGTGTTCAGGGATGTGCAGGTTAGGGTGGATTGGCCATGCTAAATTACCCATAGTGCCAAGGGATGTGTAGGTTAGGGTGGATTGGCCATGCTAAATTACCACATAGTGCTCAGGGATGTGTAGGTTAGGGTGGATTGGCCATGCTAAATTACCCCATAGTGTTCAGGGATGTGTAGGTTAGGGTGGATTGGCCATGCTAAATTACCCCATAGTGTTCAGGGATGTGTAGGTTAGGGTGGATTGGCCATGCTAAATTACCACATAGTGTTCAGGGATGTGTAGGTTAGGGTGGATTGACCATGCTAAATTACCACATAGTGTTCAGGGATGTGCAGTTTAGGGTGGATTGGCCATGTTAAATTATGCCACAGTTCCCAGGGATGTGTAAGTTAAGATGGATTGGCCATGAAGGGCTTTTGCCCGAAACGTCGATTTCGCTGCTCGTTGGATGCTGCCAGAACTGCTGTGTTCTTCCAGCACCACTAATCCAGAATCTGGTTTTCAGCATCTGCAGTCATTGTTTTTATCATGCTACATTACCCCATAGTGTTCAGGGATGTGTAGGTTAGGGTGGATGGACCAAGCTAAATTACCCATAGTGTTCAGGGATGTGAAGGTTACGGTGGATTGGCCATGCTAAATTTCCCCACAGTGTTCAGGGATGTGTAGGTTAGGGTGGATTGGCCATGCTAAATTACCCATAGTGTTCAGGGATGTGTAGGTTAGGGTGGATTGGCCATGCTAAATTACCCATAGTGTTCAGGGATGTGTAGGTTAGGGTGGATTGGCCATGCTAAATTACCCATAGTGCCAAGGGATGTGTAGGTTAGGGTGGATTGGCCATGCTAAATTACCACATAGTGCTCAGGGATGTGTAGGTTAGGGTGGATTGGCCATGCTAAATTACCCCATAGTGTTCAGGGATGTGTAGGTTAGGGTGGATTGGCCATGCTAAATTACCCCATAGTGTTCAGGGATGTGTAGGTTAGGGTGGATTGGCCATGCTAAATTACCACATAGTGTTCAGGGATGTGTAGGTTAGGGTGGATTGACCATGCTAAATTACCACATAGTGTTCAGGGATGTGCAGTTTAGGGTGGATTGGCCATGTTAAATTATGCCACAGTTCCCAGGGATGTGTAAGTTAAGATGGATTGGCCATGAAGGGCTTTTGCCCGAAACGTCGATTTCGCTGCTCGTTGGATGCTGCCAGAACTGCTGTGTTCTTCCAGCACCACTAATCCAGAATCTGGTTTTCAGCATCTGCAGTCATTGTTTTTATCATGCTACATTACCCCATAGTGTTCAGGGATGTGTAGGTTAGGGTGGATGGACCAAGCTAAATTACCCATAGTGTTCAGGGATGTGAAGGTTACGGTGGATTGGCCATGCTAAATTTCCCCACAGTGTTCAGGGATGTGTAGGTTAGGGTGGATTGGCCATGCTAAATTACCCATAGTGTTCAGGGATGTGTAGGTTAGGGTGGATTGGCCATGCTAAATTACCCATAGTGTTCAGGGATGTGTAGGTTAGGGTGGATTGGCCATGCTAAATTACCCATAGTGTTCAGGGATGTGTAGGTTAGGGTGGATTGGCCATGCTAAATTACCCCATAGTGTTCAGGGATGTGTAGGTTAGGGTGGATTGGCCATGCTAAATTACCCCATAGTGTTCAGGGATGTGTAGGTTAGGGTGGATTGGCCATGCTAAATTACCCCATAGTGTTCAGGGATGTGTAGGTTAGGGTGGATTGGCCATGCTAAATTACCCCATAGTGTTCAGGGATGTGTAGGTTAGGGTGGATTGGCCATGCTAAATTACCCCATAGTGTTCAGGGATGTGTAGGTTAGGGTGGATTCGCCATGCTAAATTACCCCATAGTGTTCAGGGATGTGTAGGTTAGGGTGGATTGGCCATGCTAAATTACCCATAGTGTTCAGGGATGTGCAGGTTAGGTGCAGAGGTACATGCAGGAAATGGGTCTGCGTTTGTTCCTCTTCGGAGGTTCAGTGTGAACTTGTTGTTTCCACACTGTTGGGATTTAATTTCTAATCGTTGGTTTTGTGCCTGAGCCATGAGTTAATGTCACGGGTTCAAGAAGAGTAAAGATGTAAACGTGTCTGTCTGAGATCGGTGTGGGAGCAACGGGTTCGAATTCATGGGACCAGTACTGGGGAAGGGAAAGAGTTGTCCCAATGGCTGTATGCTGGGAGTGGAGCCCTGGTGAGTCACAGAGTCAGGGCTTTGGATAAAGCTTTGTACTAAACTGCTGCATGGAAAGTTATGGAAGGTGCTTAAAAGTGGGGAAGGCTCAGCAGAGGTTAAAACTTTGAGAACAAGGAACATGACAGAGGGAATGGAAAGGATCACGAGTCAAACTTAAGGAATAGTTAGATTCGGGGGCTCCTATGAGAAAGGTCATTCATTGTAGGACTGTGCCTGTTGTGGTGAACTACTCGCAGGATCGATATGAAAGAAGGTGACTGAGCTGGTGGTGCAGATTGGCATTGTCAGGTCCGATGTCTTTGGTATCATAGGGGACTAAATATCTAAGGATACATGTCTTATCGAAAGGTCAGGCAGACGGGAAGGAAGGGTGTGGTTGCTCATACGAAATGGAATCAAATCGATACCAACAAGTGACAATAACTCAGAAAGTGTAGAAGCTGTGTGGGTCGAGTTAAGGAACCTCAAAGGAGAGAGGACCAGGATGGAGAAATAGTGCTGGGGAACACAGAGGTAGCGGAGGAACTTTACATAAGATTAGATTACTTACAGTGTGGTAACAGGCCCTACGGCCCAACAAGTCCACACTGCCCTGCCGAAGCGCAACCCACCCATACCCCTAACCTAACACTACGGACAATTTAGCATGGCCACTTCACCTGACCTGCACATTTTTGGACTGTGGGAGGAAACCGGAGCAAACCCACGCAGACACGGGGAGAATGTGCAAACTCCACACAGTCAGTCGCCTGAGGAGGGACTTGAACCCGGGTCTCTGGCGCTGTGAGGCAGCAGTGCTAACCACTGTGCCACCATGCCACCCAAGCTTTCATAGTGGTAGGTACCAGCTACATAAGAGAACTTCGAGAGAGTTCGGGGACGGAGGGGAGCGTAGTGGCCGTCGCTATGGAGAAGGTGGAGCTGAAAGGTCTGAAGGTGGGTAAATCACCCAGACCGGATGGACTATACCCCAGAGTTCGGAAGGAGAGAGCTGAGGAGATTTTGGACGCATTCTTGGTGATCTTTCAGGAATCCCTGGATCCCAGAGGACCTGGAAAATGGCCAGTGTAACCCCCCCCCCGATTAAAAAGAGAGGGAGGCAGAAGAGAGGAAGCTATAGTCGGGTTAGCCTGACCTCAGTCATTGGTAAGGTTTCAGGGTCCAGTGTTAAGGATGAGACTGCATGGCACCAAGGAAACTAAGATGGCGTCATTAAGGAGAGGTGATGACTGACAATCTGTTCAAATTCTTTGAGGAGGTAATGAGCAAGTTCGACAAAGGAGGGCCAGTGGATGTGATCTATTCAGATTTCTAGAAGGCCTTTGACAAGGTGCTGCCCAATAGGCTTCTAAATAAGTTAAGAGCCCATGGCATTAGGGGCAAGGTACTGGCGTGGATAGAGGATTGGGGTTTGGTGGGTTTGCTATGGGCTGAACTAGATTCCCTGAGTGAGGGTCCATGATTGCCTTGACTCAAGTTGCCTTCAGCTCAGTTGGACTGGCAAAGGGTGTCCGCTTCCATCAGAATGCCTTGCAACTCATAAACTCCTTTCGCCACACTTTCCCATGATAAAGCCAGTTGCATTTTCTGCTTAAAATCCATTTGGGCTTCAGCTAGTAGGTACTTTTGCACGGTTCCATCATTAGTCCCACACACCAAATGATCCCTCAGCACCTTATTAAGGGTTAACCCAAAGTCACATGCCTCTGCTGGTCACCTTAACCTCGTCAAAAATCCTGATCCGGACCCTCCTGGTTCTTGAATTGCTGAGTAAAACTGATAGCGTTTCAGAACTAGAGGTGGTTGGAATATTCCTGAAACTAGTCCATCAACTCTTGAAAGGTTTTAGGATCCGGTGCCTCAGGGAAAGTTAAGCTCCTAATGACTGAAAAAACTGCGGGTCCACAAGCTGTTCAGAGTATCACTCATTGCTTTTCATCTACCCCAATGTCACTTCCCCAGGAAAAAAAAACAACACATTTTTCCACATACTGGGCCCAGTATTTGATGGCAGGATTGAATGAGTCAATCATGGTATGATACCAGAAACAATTAATCCAACTCAAAGACGGTAGTTGCAAGTGGATTTCTTTTTTCAGGAGCGTGCTTTTCTCTCCTTAAAACTGAAATACCACAGAAGCCAGTATCCTGTCACCAAGTCCATCCTTTATTTACATGTGATAAGTCCTTGAAGCTGCTCCAACTCCCTCAGAGCCAGCTCTCAGAGGGAACAGAACCCCTGACACACCTTATCCGTCAGCCAGGGCTCCCTGATTGGACCAGGTTAACAGCCCCAACCAGGGAAATCCTATTCTATGAGATCCATCTGGCTGCCCTTGTTACAATCCCTACAAATCGAGGCATGGACCACTTTCTAAATGTGGAAAGGCTTCCAAAATTGGAAGCGCAAACAGGACTTGGGAGCCCTGGTTCAGGATTCTCTTCAGGTCAACATGCAGGTTCACTTGGCAGATAGGAAGGCATTCATTTGACGAGGACTAGAACACAAGAACATAGTGTACTGCTGAGGCTGGATAAGGCTTCTATTGGAATATTGTGAGGAGTTTTTGAGCCCTGTATCAAAGGAAGAATGAGCTGGTTGGAGGGCGATCCAGAGGAGGTTTACCGGAATGATCCCAGGGATGTAGGGCCTGACATATGACTAGCTCTGAGTCTATATTCAATGGAGACAAGAAGAATGAGGGGGGAATCTGACTGAAACTTACAGAATACTGAGAGGCCTGGATAGAGTGGATGTGGAGAAGACCTTTTCACGAGTAGGAGGGAGTAGGACCTGAGGGCACAGCCTCTTGGTGAAGGGATGGCCCTTTCAAACTGAGATGAGGAGGAACCTCTTCAGCCAGAGGGTGGGCAATCTGAGGAACTAATTACCTCAGGGGGCTGCGGTAGCCAAGTCGTTGAGTGTATTTAAGGCAGAAATAGGTAGGTTCCTGATTGGTAAAGGTTACAGGGAGAAGGCAGGAGAATGGGGTTGTGAAACATATCAGCCATGATTGAATGGCAGAGCTGACATGATGGGCCGAGTGGCCTAATTCTGCTCCTGTATCTCAGTCTTGTAGTCTTATGGTCCTTTTACTTCTTGGTATGTTTGTTTGCCGACCAAAATGTGCAAACAAACTGTTTGTGAAACCAAGGAATGGTCAAGGATAACTGCACTTTTTAAAAGCACGTTACTATTGTAAGTGCTGAATACACAGCTGTTTGTGTGAACAGTTGGAGGTCTACTGACAGATGAGCCGGAGGCCTGGGGACTGTGTAAGAATAGAGCTAGCAACAAGTAGCTGATTGGTCTGTGAACTGATGACCAATTATTGATAACAGATTCTTGCCTGCCCACAGCTGTGTGATCGGCTGTGACATTTAATTACAATGTCAGAGTTCTCCAGCCACCCCGTGCCTTTTGCAAACAAGTGGAAGTACCTGGTGAAGGAAGCTCAAAGAATAGCAAGTCCTGACAAGCCAAAAAGATCATCTCAGTGATCCCTGTGGACAGTGACCATTGAGCTGACTTTGCAATCTTTCTCCTTGAACAGAACATCCAGTTTTATTGCATTGCTTATGTGCATCAGATGGGCCAATGGGCCAAGGAGTGGCAGATGGAGTTTAATTTAGATAAAAGTGAGGCATTTTGGGAAAGCAAATTTTAGCAGGACTTATACACTTAATGGTAAGGTCCTAGGGAGTGTTGCTGAACAAGGACACCTTGAAGTGCAGGTTCATAGCTCCTTGAAAGTGGAGTCACAGGTAGATAGGATAGTGAAGAAGGTGTTTGGTATGCTTTCCTTTATTGGTCAGTGTATTGAGTACAGCGGTTGGGAGGTCATGTTGTGGCTGTACAGGGCATTGGTTAGGCCACTGTTGGAATATTGCGTGCAATTCTGGTCTCCTTCCGATCTGAAAGATGTTGTGAAACTTCAAATGGTTCAGAAAAGATTTAAAAGGATGTTGCCAGAGTTGGAGGGTTTGAGCTACAGGGAGAGGCTGAACAGGCTGGGGCTGTTTTCCCTGGAGCGTCGGAGGCTGAGGGGTGACCTTAGAGAGGTTTATAAAATCATGAGGGGCTTGGATAGGGTAAATAGACAAAGTCTTTTCCCTAGGGTGGGGGCATAGCTTGAGGGTAAGAGGGGAAAGATATAAAAGAGACCAAAGGGGCAACTTTTTCACCCAGAGGGTGGTATGTTATGGAATGAGCTGCCAGAGGATGTGGTAGAGGCTGGTACACTTACAGCATTTGAAAGGCACGTGGATGGGTATATGAATAGGAAGGGTTTGGGGGGATATGGGTCGGGTGCTGGCAGGTGGGACTAGATTGGGTTGGGATACCTGGTCGGCATTGACGGGTTGGACCGAAGGGTCTGTTTCCGTGCTGTACATCTCTATGACTCTATCTGTATATGCAATGGGGGAGTTTATAATTGGGTTAGAGTTTTAACTTGTGGAGTTATATTTCAATTGTTCTTAATCATTTCTCTGTCAATAAGATTCACTGATTTGCAGTAGTCATCCGTTCTGAGGTAAAGAAACCTGGTTAGTGTGCTTCTATTAACCTGGGTCTAAACAGACTGGTAAATAGCAGAATCTTGCAGACTTTTCTGCAAGATTTAATTTCCTGTAGGAATATTCAATCTTGAGTTCTGCCCCAGTCAGTGTGACAACGTTTGTGGTTTCATCAGGATTTGTCTTGCAATAAAGGCAAGGAGGATTTGGGAGATGATATTAGTAAATAATACAGGTGAAGCAAGCCATTGGGTTTGTCCTACAGAACTGGCTCAAAGGTAGAAGACAGAGGGTGGTGGTGGAGGGTTGTTTTTCAGACTGGAGACCTGTGACCAGTGGAGTGCTACAAGGATCGGTGTTGGGTCCTGTATTTTTTGTAATTCATGTAAATGATTTGGATGCGAGCATAAGAGGTACAGTTAGTAGGTTTGCAGATGACACCAAAATTGGAGGTGCAGTGGACAGCGAAGGGGGTTACCTCAAATTACAACAGGATCTTGATCAGATGGGCCAATGGGCTGAGGAGTGGAAGATGGAGTTTAATTTAGATAAGAAAGCCAATCAGATCAGGACTTATACACTTAATGGTAAGGTCCTAGGGAGTGTTGCTGAACAAAGAGTGCAGGATCATAGTTGAAAGTGGAGTCACAGGTAGATAGGATAGTGATGAAGGTGCTTTTTTATAATGTATGAGGGGCATGGATAGGATGAATAAACAGTCTTTTTTCCCCAGATAGGCACATCTCAAACTAAAGGGCAAAGGTTCAAGGTGAGAGTGGAAAGAGTTAAAATGCAGAGGGTGGTACGTGAATGGAATGAGCTGCCAGAGGAAGTGGTGGAGGCTGGTACAATTGCAACATTTAAAATGCAGCTCGATGGGTACATGAATGGGAAAGGTTTAGAGGAATATGGGCCAGGTGCTGGCAAGTGGGACTGGATTCACTTGGGATATCTGGTCAGCACGGACAAGTCGAACCGAAGGGTCTGTTTCCGAGGCCTCTATTTAAGACATGGTGCTGGAAAGAACAAAATATTTCCTGCAGGTGGCAGTGTTGCCTCTGACAGTGCTAATGGTATTTTGAAAACTCGGGGTATAACTTTGGCGGGGGTGGGGTAATATTGTCAGGCAGAGACCTTTGGTGTATTATTCCAGCACCTGTGCCTCCAGGAGCCACAAGAGAGACCACATACTCAGAGTGGTGAAAAGTCGGAGTGAGGTTATATTCAGTTATGATTGAACCATTTTGAGCATGAAGAAAGAATGAAGCAATATAGACAATAGACAATAGGTGCAGGAGTAGGCCATTCTGCCCTTCGAGCCTGCACCACCATTCAATGTGATCATGGCTGATCATCCTCAATCAGTATCCTGTTCCTGCCTTGTCTCCATAACCCTTGCTTCCACAATCCTTGAGAGCTCTATCCAACTCTTTCTTAAATGAATCCAGAGACTGGGCCTCTGGGGAGCAACTGGAGATGCCAGAGAAAAGAAAACTCGAGAAAATGAGAAGGAAAGGAGACAGAATTATTAAAAAGGAAGTCAGAAAACTGAAATCGGAGAAAGCAAGCGAGTGTAAAATGAATGGAATGAGACAATTTGGCTCCACCATTTTGGCTCTAAACTGCTTTGGCACTCATTACTTTGGCGCTGAGCTGTTTTGGCACCAATGAATATAGATAACCCATCGTGTCAAAATTTTGGTTTGTCTCGCTTGCTCAGAATGTTTTCAGCCATTTCTGGTCTGGGCTCGACAAGAAAGTAGAAAGAAAATTGTATTACAGCTTGCCAAGGTGAAGACAGAAGGGCTGAAGTATCATCAAGGCAGTAGATGACCATTAACAATTGTTAAATGAGAAAATGATTACAAAACGAGACTTGAATCATTACAGCATTGACTATCAACTCTTGCTAGTTGAGAAAGTTACATCGGGTCGTTAGTCATCCTCTCTTCTTTAACCAAACGAGACTTTTTTTTTCTATTCTGAAATGGCGCCCAAAAGAGTTCAGAGGCAAAATGGCGGGGCTGAACGGTCGGTGCCAAAACGTTCCCGACCCTAAAATGAAGCCATTGAGACAGAAAGCATCAGATGCTGATGTCGGTTCTGGTGACCAGGGCTGAAGTTGTCATTTGAAGTCCAGTAAGGATTTTTTTTTAAAGTTTGCACAAGCCCTGCCAAAGTTTCAGGAAAAGAATGTGGAGGCATTCTTCATTTCATGAAAGAAAATGGCTGGACCAATGAATGAGGTTAAAAAGAACTCAGACAGAGCGAGTTGACAAGTCAAGCACAGGAACTTCACTGTCAGAGGAGGTTTATTGGGGTTATGACCACTACATTGGCTGTACATGCATTAGGAATAAAGGAAAGATTGTGGAATTTAAGGAAACAGCTCGGGTAAGCCAGAGTGGCAACAGGCACTGCTGCCTCACGGCGCCAGGAACCGGGTTTGATCCCACCCACGGGCAACTGTCTGTGTGGAGTTTGCACGTTCTCCCCGTGTCTGTGTGGGTTTCCTCTGGGTGCTCCAGTTTCCTCCCACACTCCAAAGATGTGCAGATTAGGGTGGATTGGCCATGCTAAATTACCCCATAGTGTTCAGGGATGTGTAGGTTAGGGTGGATTGGCCATGCTAAATTACCCCATAGTGTTCAGGGATGTGTAGGTTAGGGTGGATTGGCCATGCTAAATTACCCCATAGTGTTCAGGGATGTGTAGGTTAGGGTGGATTGGCCATGCTAAATTACCCCATAGTGTTCAGGGATGTGTAGGTTAGGGTGGATTGGCCATGCTAAATTACTCCATAGTGTTCAGGGATGTGTAGGTTAGGGTGGATTGGCCATGCTAAATTACCCCATAGTGTTCAGGGATGTGTAGGTTAGGGTGGATTGGCCATGCTAACTTACCCCATAGTGTTCAGGGATGTGTAGGTTAGGGTGGATTGGCCATGCTAAATTGCTCATAGTGTCCAGGGACGTGTAGGTTAGGGTGGATTGGCCATGCTAAATTACCCCATAGTGTTCAGGGATGTGTAGGTTAGGGTGGATTGGCCATGCTAAATTACCCCATAGTGTTCAGGGATGTGTAGGTTAGGGTGGATTGGCCATGCTAACTTACCCCATAGTGTTCAGGGATGTGTAGGTTAGGGTGGATTGGCCATGCTAAATTACCCCATAGTGTTCAGGGATGTGTAGGTTAGGGTGGATTGGCCATGCTAAATTACCCCATAGTGTTCAGGGATGTGTAGGTTAGGGTGGATTGGCCATGCTAACTTACCCCATAGTGTTCAGGGATGTGTAGGTTAGGGTGGATTGGCCATGCTAAATTACTCCATAGTGTTCAGGGATGTGTAGGTTAGGGTGGATTGGCCATGCTAATTTACCCCATAGTGTTCAGGGATGTGTAGGTTAGGGTGGATTGGCCATGCTAAATTACCCCATAGTGTTCAGGGATGTGTAGGTTAGGGTGGATTGGCCATGCTAAATTACCCCATAGTGTTCAGGGATGTGTAGGTTAGGGTGGATTGGCCATGCTAACTTACCCCATAGTGTTCAGGGATGTGTAGGTTAGGGTGGATTGGCCATGCTAAATTACTCCATAGTGTTCAGGGATGTGTAGGTTAGGGTGGATTGGCCATGCTAAATTACTCCATAGTGTTCAGGGATGTGTAGGTTAGGGTGGATTGGCCATGCTAAATTACCCCATAGTGTTCAGGGATGTGTAGGTTAGGGTGGATTGGCCATGCTAAATTACCCCATAGTGTTCAGGGATTACCTCGACGCCAACGGTCTTTTCGCAGCAGAGAGCGGCGGGAGCTGGGCGGAAGTTCAGACGGAGCGCAAAGCTGGTCGGGTAGGTAAGTGATTGTTATTAGAGTGGGTGTGTTCTAAACCCCAGATCCTACAAAGTAGGGTCTCCCTCCCTCCCTCCTCCTCTAACCTTAATTAAGAGTCCACAGAGTTGCCATAGGAAGACGGTCTAAGGAAGTTTAGATCGAAGAGTGAGGCTTCAGCTCAGGAATCTTGATAAAGAGGTTGAGTAAAGAGATTACACCACAGTTGAAGAGGGTGAAGACATGACTGCTCAGCTGGTTCAGTGCGCTACGTGTTTGATGTGGCAAGTCAATGACTCTGGTGTGTCTGGCTCGTATATGTGTGGAAAGTGTGCGCACATTCAGCAATTGACCGAGCATATTGCAGCACTGACGAAAGAACTCGAAGACCTTAGGCTCATCCGAGAGAACGAGATCTTTCTGGACAAGACCTTCAGTGATGTTATTACACCAATCATGCCAGAAGAGAGCAGAAGAGTGCAGACGATGAGGAAGGCAGAGAGGAGACAGGTGCAAGAGACGCCGGGAGAAGTACCTGTCAGGAACAAGTTGAAGCTTTTGGAAACAGTAGAGTCTGATGACACTACCAGTTCGCAAGGCGGCCATGTTTGTCAATCAAAAGTTGCCGCAGAAGCAGAGCGGAAGAGTCGGACATCACATAGAGCCGTGGTAATAGGGGACTCCATCGTGAGAGGAACTGACCGGGGTTTTTGTGGCAGCAGACGGGATTTAAGGATGGTGTGTTGCTTTCCTGGTGCTAGAGTGAAAGACATCGCGGACAGAGTGCAGGACATCCTCAAGGACGAGGGTGAAGAGCCCGAGGTGGTGGTACACGTCGGCACAAATGATGTCGGGAAGAAGAGGAGGAACATACTACAGCGAGACTTCGCAGAACTAGGAAGAAGGCTAAAAAGCAGGACGTCCAAGGTGGTTATCTCCAGTTTGCTTCCAGTTCCTCGGGCTAGTGTGGTCAGAAACCGGGAGATAATGGACTTGAACGTGTGGTTGGGGAACTGGTGCAGGAAGCAAGGTTTCAAGTTCTTGGATCACTGGGGTATATTTTATGGTAACCATAAATTCTACAAGAGAGATGGCTTGCACCTTAATAGAACAGGGATCGGCATTCTGGCAGGCAGGTTTTCTGCTGCAACACCGCTACATTTAAACTAAGTAGCGGGGGGGAGGGGACAAGCTGGATGTTTAAAAAGGAAATTGAAGGGGTAGTTAGAACAAGAGAAGTCAAGAAAGACAACTGTATCAAGGAGGCAGAAAACTGGAAAAGGCATCATGCTGTAAAGTTGAGTGAAATAAGGGTTGAGGGGAAGGGTGAGAGCAGTAACAAATTAAAAATTCTATATATGAATGCACGAAGCATTAGACACAAGGTGGATGAGCTTGAGGCTCTTTTGGAAATTGGCAGATACGATATTGTGGGGATAACTGAGACGTGGCTTCATGGGGACAGGGCCTGGGAAATGAATATTCAAGGCTACATGTGTTATCGTAAGGATAGACTGACGGGCAGAGGGGGTGGGGTGGCCTTGTTGGTAAGGGAGGATATTCAGTCCCTTGCGCGGGCGGACCTAGAGTCAGGGGATGTAGAGTCAGTGTGGATAGAGCTTCGAAACACTAAGGGTAAAAAGACCCTCATGGGAGTCATCTACAGGCCCCCAAACAGTAGTCTGGATGTTGGAGGTAAGTTGAATCAGGAGCTGAAATTGGCTTGTCGCAAAGATGTTACTACAGTTGTTATGGGGGATTTTAACATGCAGGTAGACTGGGAGAATCAGGATGGTATCGGGCCTCAAGAAAGAGACTTTGTGGAGTGCCTCAGAGATGGATTTTTAGTGCAGCTGGTGCTGGAGCCGACCAGGGATAAGGCGATTCTGGATCTGGTATTGTGTAACGAACCAGAATTGGTCAGTGACCTCGAAGTGAAGGAGCCATTGGGAAGTAGTGACCATAATACAATAAGCTTCAATCTGCAATTTGAGAGGGAGTGGGTACAATCTGAAGTGACAATATTTCAGTTGAATAAAGGGAAATATGGAGCTATGAGGGAGCAACTGGCCAAAGTTCAATGGTTTAATACCTTAACAGGGAAGACCGTGGAGGAACAATGGCAGATATTTCTGTGTATAATGCAGAAGATGCAGGATCAGTTCATTCCTAAAAGGAAGAAAGATCCCAGGAGGAGACATGGGCGGCCGTGGCTGACAAGGGAAGTAAAGAAACATATAAGGTTAAAAGAGAAAAAGTATAACTTAGCGAAGATAAGCGGGAAAACGGAGGACTGGGAAGCTTTTAAAGAACAACAGAGGATTAGTAAGAAGGAAATACGCAGAGAAAAAATGAGGTACGAAGGTAAACTGGCCAAGAATATAAAGGAGGATAGTAAAAGCTTTTTTAGGTATGTCCAAGGCAAAAAAATGGTTAGGACAAAAATTGGGCCCTTGAAGACAGAAGCAGGGGAATATATTACTGGGAACGAAGAAATGGCAGAGGAATTAAATGGGTACTTCAGATCTGTGTTCACTGGGGAAGACACAAGCAATCTCCCTGAGGTAACAGTGGCTGAAGGACCTGAACTTAAGGGAATTTCTATTTGCCAGGATTTGGTGTTGGAGAGACTGTTAGGTCTGAAGGTTGATAAGTCTCCGGGACCTGATGGCCTGCATCCCAGGGTACTGAAGGAGGTGGCTCGGGAAATCGTGGATGCGCTGGTGATTATTTTCCAGAGTTCAATAGAATCGGGGTTGGTTCCTGAGGATTGGAGGGCGGCTAATGTTGTGCCACTTTTTAAGAAGGGTGGGCGGGAGAAAGCAGGAAATTATAGACCAGTTAGTCTGACCTCAGTGGTGGGAAAGATGCTGGAGTCTATTATAAAGGATGAAATTACGGCACATCTGGATAATAGTAACAGGATAGGACAGAGTCAGCATGGATTTATGAAGGGGAAATCATGCTTGACTAATCTTCTTGAATTTTTTGAGGATGTAACTCGGAAGATGGACGAGGGAGATCCAGTGGATGTAGTGTACCTGGACTTTCAGAAAGCTTTTGATAAAGTCCCACACAAGAGGTTAGTGAGTAAAATTAGGGCGCACGGGATTGGGGGCAAAGTACTAGATTGGATAGAGAATTGGTTGGCTAACAGGAAACAAAGGGTAGTGATTAACGGCTCCATTTCGAAATGGCAGGCAGTGACCAGTGGGGTACCGCAGGGATCCGTGCTGGGACCGCAGCTTTTTACAATATATGTAAATGATATAGAAGATGGTATCAGCAATAACATTAGCAAATTTGCTGATGACACAAAGCTAGGTGGTAGGGTGAAATGTGATGAGGATGTTAGGGGATTACAGGGTGACCTGGACAAGTTAGGTGAGTGGGCAGATGCATGGCAGATGCAGTTTAATGTGGATAAATGTCTGGTTATCCACTTTGGTGGCAAGAACAGGAAGGCAGATTACTACCTCAATGGTATCAAATTAGGTAAAGGGGCTGTTCAGAGAGATCTGGGTGTTCTTGTCCACCAGTCAATGAAGGCAAGCATGCAGGTACAGCAGGTCGTGAAGAAGGCTAATAGCATGCTGGCCTTCATAACAAGAGGGATTGAGTATAGAAGCAAAGAGGTGCTTCTGCAGCTGTACAGGGCCCTGGTGAGACCACACCTGGAGTACTGTGTACAGTTCTGGTCTCCAAATTTGAGGAAAGACATTCTGGCTATTGAGGGAGTGCAGCGTAGGTTCACGAGGTCAATTCCTGGAATGGCAGGATTGCCTTACACGGAAAGACTGAAGCGACTGGGCTTGTATACCCTTGAGTTTAGAAGACTGAGAGGGGATCTGATTGAAACGTATAGGCTTATGAAAGGACTGGACACTCTGGCAGGAGGGAACATATTTCCGTTGATGGGGGAGTGCCGAACCAGAGGACACAACTTAAAAATACGGGGTAGACCATTTAGGACAGAGATGAGGAGAAACTACTTCACACAGAGAGTGGTGGCTGTGTGGAATGCTCTGCCCCAGAGGGCAGTGGAGGCCCAGTCTCTGGATTCTTTTAAGAAAGAATTGGATAGAGCTCTTAAAGATAGTGGAGTCAAGGGGTATGGAGATAAGGCTGGAACAGGATACTAATTAGGAATGATCAGCCATGATCATATTGAATGGCGGTGCAGGCTCGAAGGGCAGAATGGCCTACTCCTGCATCTATTGTCTATTGTCTATTGTCTATTGTCTATTGTTCAGGGATGTGTAGGTTAGGGTGGATTGGCCATGCTAAATTACCCCATAGTGTTCAGGGATGTGTAGGTTAGGGTGGATTGGCCATGCTAACTTACCCCATAGTGTTCAGGGATGTGTAGGTTAGGGTGGATTGGCCATGCTAAATTACCCCATAGTGCTCAGGGATGTGTAGGTTAGGGTGGATTGGGCATGCTAAATTACCCCATAGTGCTCAGGGATGTGTAGGTTAGGGTGGATTGGGCATGCTAAATTACCCATAGTGTTCAGGGATGTGTAGGTTAGGGTGGATTGGCCATGCTAAATTGCTCATAGTGTCCAGGGACGTGTAGGTTAGGTGCATTAGTCAGCGGTAAATGTAGGGGAATGATTCTGGGTGGATTACTCTTTGGAGGGTTGGGGTGGGCTGACGGGCCTGTTTCCACACTGTCGGGATTCTATGAAACCAAATTTGAAAGAGGTATCAAAATCAATTTTGACAGATGAATGTTCAAAGCTGAAACCCCATTCAAAGCTCTTCGAAAGATTATTCTCTTGGTTGTGCTGAGGCAGAAATAACCAAATAAATAAATTACTCGACACCTGGAGTCCACTTGCAACATTCGGTTATTGAAATCACCACAGTGGGAAGAAACCTTGGAAAACCAACAGCTTCTTTAATGAACAAAGAAAAGACACTTCACTCGTTTTCAGCTCACTTTTAGCAATTACAGACCAACCATATTATTAGTTAATCCCAGACATGTCCAATCAGGTTAATCAAGTGAGTGCTTGGATAAGCTTACAGACAACTCTAAGTCTTCCATGATCTCATGATGTTTCCCAGCTGTTCTTATCTCCCTTTTTGGGGCTTCTTACAATGGATATTGTGTTCAATCATATTCCAGGACTCATAGTTATGCCCCTTCCCAGACATTTGCCAGCTGCATCACGTCAATTGCCAATAACTTAGTCACGCAGTTTATATTCACTACTAACCTTGTCACGGGAGATACAAAAGAATGCTAATGTTGACAATTAATCATAATATTAGTTCCAATGTAAAATTAGTTATAGATAAAACTATGCGGTCACACTTAATGTTAGAATGGGAGCAGCTTCCTTCTCCTTCGACCGTGGAAGTTCAAACAAACATAATCTCTCAAACTTCCTTCTAGATATATGCTGTAAGTGTGTTTTCTTAGGTTCTCTTTCAGGGGATTTTTAATGGAATGTCTTTAATGTCTATTGTATATATTTATATATATATATATATATATATATATATATATTTAAAATCTATCATGATGGCTACCTGGAAAGCTTAACTAAAGAAATAGACCTTTTCTACTATTTGTGATAGATCTCAGACTCCAAGCTGATTAAGTATAAAATTCTTCAAACAGCAGGTCGCTGCTATCTGGTCGTTCCTTCAGAAACAACTTCAGCTGTGTGCCTGCCTGAATACATTGTCTTAATCTGTTACTTTGGATATGTTCTGTCTACAGACCCATTACTGTTCTAACTTATGATTTACTTCAATACAAGCTTTTCTAAGTTAACTGAAAACTGCTTTCAGCTATGGGCAGCCTATTAGAAGAATGTAAAAAATCACTAACTTCCATAATAAGAACCTATTTTGAAACCTGAAGGGTTGCAACAATACTGTCTGACGATTATAAGCTAATCCATTGAAATAGACTTTTTTTTCTCTCTCACATTCAAAATGGATAGAAAATGGCAAAGTGAAAGGAAAGCATGTCTAGCTAGTGAAAGGAGTCGCAGGTAGATAGGATAGTGAAGCAGGCATTTGGTATGCTTTCCTTTATTGGTCAGAGTATTGAGTACAGGAGTTGGGAGGTCATGTTGCGTCTGTACAGGGCATTGGTTAGGCCACTGTTGGAATATTGCGTGCAATTCTGGTCTCCTTTTTATCGGAAGGATGTTGTGAAACTTGACAAGGTTCAGAAAAGATTTACAAGGATGTTGCCAGGGTTGGAGGGTTTGAGCTGTAGGGAGAGGTTGAATAGGCTGGGGCTGTTTTCCCTGGAGCATTGGAGGCTGAGGGGTGACATTATAGAGGTTTATAAGTTCATGAGGGGCATGGATAGGATAAATAGACAAAGTTTTTTCCCTGGAGTGGGGGAATCCAGAACTCGAGGGGCATAGGTTTAGGGTGAGAGGGGAAAGATATAAAAGAGACCTTTGGGGCAACTTTTTCACACAGAGGGTGTTACGTGCATGGAATGAGCTGCCAGAGGAAGTGGTGGAGGCTGGTACAATTACAACATTTAATGGATGGGTTTATGAATGGGAAGGGCTTAGAGGGATATGGGCAGAGTGCAGCCAGGTGAGGCTAGATTGACTTGGGATATCTGGTCAGCATAGACCGAGTTGGACAGAAGGGTCAGTTTCCATGCTATACATCTCTATGATCCAATGACTCAAAGGAATCAATAGCTGGGCATGCCCCAAGGTCACCTTCTCAGACCAGAAGGCAAAGTGCTGAGGGGGGAGGTGAAAATCAGGAGCCAAGGTATTTCCATTGTGACACCACCACTCCCACCCACTTCCTGGACACAAACACAAAGTTGCAGTTTCAAATCTGGAGCAGTTGGAACACACATTAATTACACAAATAAACACAACCTTTAGCAAAACTGAATGAACAAATAAATTCGGCGAGTTTACCTCAAATGAGTTTGAGATTCTTACGAATCAAAAATCTTTTACGCTATGGAACATGAGTTTATTGTACACTTTTGCATAAATACATTACATAACAATGTAAGATTATTAAATAAATGCATTCAATTTCTAACAGTATTTCATGGCATGTTACACAGCTGCTCGACTGCAAGCGCCAGGAAGTAGTTGAGTCAAAAATTTTAAAAGCTCTTTGAACACAAGGCAGTTATCACTTACCACAATTTCCTTCTGTTGGAGTCTGTAAAGGTCACACATGCACTGTCAAAGCTTAATTGCCATCTCTTGGGCATTGCAAGTATGTCACAAACCTAATTTTAAAGTCATATCAATTTATAAAAAGCATTTATTATTTCTGCTTGATATTGGACATTAATTAAAAAGTACTCACAACATTTATCAGGACTAATGTAAAATATTCCCTATTTTTCTTTTACATTTCAAGATTAATTACCTTTTTAATAAAATATTAAATGTCATGTTTCCTCATCTGCCTGACTATATAGTCGAATTGGTCTCATTTAGCTATTTTGTAACGTTCAGAGTAACTCGCACTGCATTATGTGTTGGGGAAGAACAAGTCCTGCAGCGGGTGGAACAATGGCGGTAGGCCCTCCCACAATCCTTTGCGGATTTGAAAGGTCTGCATCAGTGACACAGAGGCGCACTACACCTGACGGGTGATGCAGAGGCGCAAGGTGGGGGAAACGTAGCGACGTCACACAAGCTGGCCGCCACGAGCGTGAATGGACTGACATGGAGGAGGTGGGAGTGAGCGAGAGGTAGAGTGTGGCGAAGCGTCACCGCTCCCTCTGGCGGACGGGAGGGGAAATCAACAGCCATTGCTGAATGAATAAAATTGGCACTTCAATTTGTTTTAGAGAAATGTCCTACTGGGTCCTCTATTCTCATTATATTTTCCTGTGACAAAGCAGCATCCACCCCTTGCAATACTAGCACGAATTGTTATCATAATGGACATGTCTAACTGTTTGGAACCACTGAAGTCTGCAAACTATTAACATTATGCCTTTGACAGAAATTAAGCTTATTTCCTGCTTTCTACCCTCCTCCCTTTCCAAATAAAGTTGCGTCAGATTTTTCCCACTCTGAAGGAACCTTAGCCGAACATAACCCACTTCAATTCAGGTGGAAAATAAAAGAAGTGGGGGAGCAACAGTGATATGGGATTGCATTGTAAGGGGACCAGGCACACTTAATATTTGGTTGTGATATGGATACCTGAATTGGTTGCTGTTCTGAAGACAATTTGAATTTAAACAGTTGGTTTAAGGGGCAGCAGGGTGGGTCAGTGGTTAGCACTGCTTCCTCACAGGGCCGGGGACCCGGGTACAATTCCACACAGTCTGTGCAGCGTTTGCACATTCTCTCCAGTGTCTGCGTGGGTTTCCTCCGAGTGCTTCGGTTTCCTCCCACACTCCAAAGATGTGTAGGTTAGGGTGGATTGGCCATGCTAAATTACCCCATAGTGTTCAGGGATGTGTAGGTTAGAGTGGATTGGCCATGCTAAATTCCCCCATAGTGTTCAGGGATGTGTAGGTTAGAGTGGATTGGCCGTGGTAAATTGTCCCATAGTGTTCAGGGATGTGTAGGTTAGGGTGAATTGGCCATGCTAAATTACCCCATAGTGTTCAGGGATGTGTAGGTTAGGGTGGATTGGCCAATGCTAAAGTACCCCATAGTGTTCAGGGATGTGTAGGTTAGGGTGGATTGGCCATGCTAAATTATTCCATAGTGTTCAGGGATGTGTAGGTTAGGGTGGATTGGCCAATGCTAAAGTACCCCATAGTGTTCAGGGATGTGTAGGTTAGGGTGGATTGGCCATGCTAAATTACTCCATAGTGTTCAGGGATGTGTAGGTTAGGGTGGATTGGCCATGCTAAATTACCCCATAGTGTTCAGGGATGTGCAGGTTAGCGTGGATGTGCCATGCTAAATTACCCCATAGTGTTCAGGGATGTGCAGGTTAGGATGGATTGGCCATGATAAATTACCCATAGTGTTCAGGGATGTGTAGGTTAGGGTGGATTGGCCATGCTAAATTACTCCATAGTGTTCGGGGATGTGTAGGTTAGGGTGGATTGGCCATGCTAAATTACCCCATAGTGTTCAGGGATGTGTTGGTTAGGGTGGATTGGCCATGCTAAATTGGGTCGATGATGTCATTTCATGTGGTGATGTCATTTCCTACGGTGATGTCGTGTCCTGTTCTTTTTCTCAGAGGCTGGTAAATGGGTGATAAATCCAAGTCAACGTGTTTGCTGATCGAGTTCTAGTTGGAATACCATGCTTATCAGAATTCTCGTGGGTGTCTCTGTTTGGCTTGTCCTAGGATGGGTGTGTTGTTGCAGCTGAAGTGGTGTCCTTCCTTATCAGTACGTACAGATACTAGTGAGAGAGGGTCATGTTGTTTTGTGGCTGGTTGTTGTTCATGTATCCTGGTGGCTAGTTTTCTGCCTGTTTTTCCAATGTAGTGTTTGTTACAGACCTTGCACACATCGACTTGGATCCCTTTTACCAGCCCCTGAGGAAAAGAACAGGTCATGGTATCACCATAGAAAATCATGTCACCACAGGAAATGACATCACCAACCCAAGGAAATCTCAACCTACAAATAGAAAGCAGGAAACACCAGCAGTGCTTCATCCAGAGGCTCACTGAAGATATTACCTACTATGGTGACGAAAAATCTGAAAATGAACCTTGCAGGTCAGCCATCAATAAACATCCCATCTTTGTGTCATCTGCAAATGTACTAATCAGGCTATTTATAAACAACTTGGAGGACAATGTAGAGATTACCAACATTAGGGGTCCCAGCACTGATCCCTGTGGAATACCATTGGTCATTGATTTCCAATCTGAAAGACTTCCTTCCACTGCTACACTCTGTCTTCTTAGACCAAGCCAGTTCTGTTTCCATTTTCCCCCATGTGACTTCGCCTTTTGTATCAGACTGCCATGAGTAACCTTGTCATACACCTTGCTCAGTCCATACACAGAGTAACCTTGATTATCCGAGCAGGGAGTATTTTGTTCGGGTACTCGAATATCTGGATAATTGAATGCCAGATAACACAGTTTAGCCAAGCATCGGGACCTTGCAATCTTGTTTGGATAATCCGAAATTCGGATAATGGATGTTCGGGTAACCCCTGTAGACAAGATCCACTGCCCTGCCCTCAATCATCTTTATCAATTTCTCAAACAAGTATGCGAGACATGATCTCCCCTGCACAAAGCCATGCTGCTTATTGCTAATAAGTCCACATGTTTCTGAACGTGAGTAAATTCTGGCCCTATGAATCTTCACCAATAATCTCCCTATCACTGACTTAAGGCTGGGAGGCTTTTTGCCAGGAACGTTGGTTCTCCTGCTCCTCAGATGCTGCCTGACCTGCTGTGTTTTTTCCGCACCGCACTCTCGACTCTGATCTCTAGCACCTGCAGTCCTCACTTTCTACTGGGTGATCCCTTCATAGAAGACCTACGTTCTGCCTGGGTTAAAAAAAAGAGACCCTGAGCCTCGAGTAACCTGTCACTTTAAGATCCCACACTGTCCCCTGGCCAACGTCTCTGTCTCTGGCTTGCTGCAGTGCTCCAGGGAAGCTCAGCGCAGGCTGGAAGAACAGCACCTCATTTCCTGCTTGGGGACCCTGCGGCCCTCCAGACTCAATACTGAGTTCAATCATTTTAGGGCCTGAATTCTCCCATGTCCTAGCCCCAATCCCACACACTAGATCTTGTTCTCACATGGTCTGCCATTACTCGCTGTGTTTTGTTAGCAACTAACCATCTTCATCAACAGCTATTCGCCCTATCAGCCAGATCGTTATCCACTCCTTTGCCTCTCCAACCATCCTTCTCTCTGTTTGGCCTCTATCCTCACCTATCGTTTACTCCTCACACCCTCCCCCCACCCTGTCTTCTGCATGTCAACCGACATTTCCCTGGCTACTATCAGTTCTGAAGGAGGGTCACCCCGGAACCAAAACGTTAACTCTGATTTCTCTTCACAGATGCTGCCAGACCTGCTGAGTTTTTCCAGCAACTTCTGCTTTCGTTACTGACCTCAGGCTCCCTTGGCCGTGATTTCCCAGATTAGCCCTGGTGGTGCCCTTCTTAAGGAAAATAACAATGTTGACTGTTCTCCAGCTCTGTGGGACCTCTCCTGGGATGAAAGAGGATTTCATGCAAGGCCCGCAGCACTTTCATCTCTTGCCTACCTCAGCGTGCTGGAATAGATCCCATCAGGTCCTGGGGACTTGTCTGCCATCATGCTTTTCAAAACGCCCAACACCACCTCCTTTTTCAAATTGACAGGCCCCGGAAAATCAACATGAGACTCACCATCCACCATGTTCTTCTCTCCTGCTGAATCCCGATGCAAAGTATCCGTCAAGAACCTCACCCACTTCCTCTGGCTTCACGCGCAAATTCCCTCCTTTGTCCCTGAGTGGACCTACCCTTTCCCGAGTTACCCTTTTCTTTCTTATATAATATAAGACACTGTTACACCATGGGTACACCCCTCTGCTAATTTAAGCCAGCCATACAGAAAGGATTTGCCCCATGCTGTAATCTATTAACATTTGAGAAGCAAAGAGTTATCTCAAAAGTCACTATGTAAAGTAAAAATTACCACCTTTATTCCTTAAGTCTAACAGAGAATATTATCTAACAATTATTTACAACTCCTTTTTCTTAAATTTATCTTTTATCTTCCCCTCTAAAATACTAGTCTGATTAAACAATCCCAAGGAGGGAACATATTTCCGCTGATGGGTGAGTGCCGAACCAGAGTACACAACTTAAAAATACGGGGTAGACAATTTAGGACAGAGATGAGGAGAAACTACTTCACCTAGAGAGTGGTGGCTGTGTGGAATGCTCTGCCCCAGAGGGCAGTGGAGGCCCAGTCTCTGGATTCATTTAAGAAAGAATTGGATAGAGCTCTTAAAGATAGTGGAGTCAAGGGGTATGGAGATAAGGCAGGAACAGGATACTGATTAGGAATGATCAGCCATGATCATATTGAATGGCGGTGCAGGCTCGAAGGGCAGAATGGCCTACTCCTGCATCTATTGTCTATTATCTATTATCTATTATCTATTATCTACAATCCCAATTACAATTTTTTTTTTAAACCTCACTTTTCATTGGTTTTAATTTTGTTAAAATACCAAATTTAAACTTGACTGGAGTTTGGTATTGTGGGGCATAATTTAAACTGATTGGTCGAATTTGAATTTGTTTTTGTCTCATAGCAACACAGCACCAGATATGTGTTTCAACCCAAATGTTACATTTTTAAATGCTTAGCACACTTTGTGCTAGCCAGAAACCTTTGCTCCCTTAAAGGTACAGTACACCCACATGTTCATAACAACATCTTCGGAGTTTTCTAAAACTGTTTGCCTAGGACATTTCATGGCCCCTTCTTCATGTTCTTTGAGGACTCGGCCTTTTTGTCATTTCCGAAACTCAACATATGACTCTTTTTTCTTTCCGACTAAGCTCTCAATTTCTCTTGTCATCCAAGGTTCCTGAATCTTGTGAAACCGATCCTTCATTTTCACAGGACAGGACTTATACACTTAATGGTAAGGTCCTAGGGAGTGTTGCTGAACAAAGAGACCTTGGAGTGCAGGTTCATCGCTCCTTGAAAGTGGAGTCGCAGGTAGATAGGATAGTGAAGGCAGCGTTTGGTATGCTTTCCTTTATTGGTCAGAGTATTGAGTACAGGAGTTGGGAGGTCATGTTGCAGCTGTACAGGACATTGGTTAGGCCACTGTTGGAATATTGCGTGCAATTCTGGTCTCCTTCCTATCAGAAAGATGTTGTGAAACTTGAAAGGGCTCAGAAAAGATTTACAAGGATGTTGCCAGGGTTGGAGGGTTTGAGCTACAGGGAGAGGCTGAACAGGCCAGGGCTGTTTTCCCTGGAGCGTCGGAGGCTGAGGGGTGACCTTATAGAGGTTTATAAAATCATGAGGGACATGGATAGGGTAAATAGACAAAGTCTTTTCCCTGGGGTGGGGGAGTCCAGAACTAGAGGGACATAGGTTTCGGGTGAGAGGGGAAAGATATAAAAGAGACCTAAGGGGCAACTTTTTCACCCAGAGGGTGGTACGTGTATGGAATGAGCTGCCAGAGGATGTGGTGGAGGCTGGTACAATTACAGCATTTAAGAGGCATTTGGATGGGTATATGAATAGGAAGGGTTTGGAGGGATATGGGCCGGGTGCTGGCAGGTGGGACTAGATTTGGTTAGGATATCTGGTCTGCATGGATGAGTTGGACTAAGGAGTCTGTTTCTGTGCTGTACATCTCTATGACTCTATGACTCTGTCAATTTGTGACTCACTCCTGGTTATCTGTTACAAGGTTATCCCTTATCAATAACACAACTTGCCCACCTCTTTTACATTCCTCACTATCTCACTTGAAACATCTAAACTCACATATACAGATACACACACACACAGAATCCCTACAGTGAGGAAACCAGCCTTTTGGCCCAACAAGTCCATACCGACCCTCCGAAGAGTATCCCAACCAGACCCATTCCCTACCCCATTACTCGACCTTGTCCCCTGACTAATGTAGCAAACCTTCACATCCCTCGGTAATTTAGCATGGCCAATCCACCCTAACCTACACATCCCTTATCACTATGGGGTAATTTAGCATGGCCAATCCACCCTAACCTACACATCCCTGAGCACTATGGGGTAATTTAGCATGGCCAATCCACCCTGACCTGCACATCCCTGAGCACTATGGGGTAATTTAGCATGGCCAATCCACCCTAACCTACACATCCCTGAGCACTATGGGGTAATTTAGCATGGCCAATCCACCCTGACCTGCACATCCCTGAGCACTATGGGGTAATTTAGCATGGCCAATCCACCCTGACCTGCACATCTTTGGATTGTGGGAGGAAACCAGAGCACCCGGAGGAAACCCATGCAGAGACGGAGAGAATGTGCAATCTCCACACAGAGGTTGGAATCGAACCTGGGTCCCTGGCACTGGGACACAGCCGTGCTAACCACTGGGCCACCGTGCTGACACACACACACACACACATACACACACACAATTCCTTTACATTTGTGAATACATACATGTATATAAAACAATTTGGATGAAAGATTGAAATCTACTTTTCCACGTTCACTAAAGACATGAGACAGAGTGGGAATGTAAGTGGTGAGTAAGGTATAAAGAGGCTTCTGGGTGATTTAAACAGGGATGGGTGAGGGGGCAAATATGTAGCAGGTGCCAGCACGATGTGGGTAATTGTGAAGCTGTCCACTTTGTTGGCAATAAAGAAATGTCAGCGTATTATTTAAATGGGGATAGATTTGGAAGTGTGTATGTGGTGTCCCTGTACACCATGCATCGACACTTAGTGTGCAGGTGGAGCAAATCGTTAGGAACATAAATGGGTTTCCTGACTTCCTTTCTTGAGGATTTGAGGACAGGTAGAGAGATATCTTACTGCAGTCGTACAGGTGAGACCACTCCTGCATTATTGTCATACAGTACGATAATTCTTCAGTCCAACTAGTCCACACCAACCATGTTCCTAAACAAACTAGTCCCACTGCCTGCACTTAACCCATATCCCTCAAAACATTTCTTATTCATGTACTTATCCAAAATGTTGTAACTGTACCCATATCCACCACTTCCTCTGGGAGTTCATTCCACATACAAAACACAAAAAGTTGCCCCTCATTTTTTTCTTAACACTTTCTCCTCACTTTTAAAATATACCCTCTAGTTTTGAACACCTCCACACTAGGGAATAAAACCCTTGCCATCACCTTACCTATGCCCCTCATGATTTTATAAACGTCTGTCAGGTCACTCCTCAGCCTCATACACTCCAGTGAAAAAAGTCCCAGCCTATCCAGCCTCTCCTTATAAGTCAACCTCTCCATTCCCAACAACCTCCCGGTAAATTCCTTCTGAACCCTGTCCAGTTTAATAATCTCCTTCCTGTAACAGGGCGACCAGAACTGGACACAGTGCTCCAGACAGGGCCTCACCAATGTCCTGTACAACCCCAACATGGCGTCCCCACTCCTACACTCAAAGGGCTGAGCAATAACTGGATACAGTGCTCCAGACGAGACCTCACCAATGTCCTGTACAACCCCAACATGACGTCCCAATTCCTACACTCAAAGGGCTGAGCAATGAAAGCAAGCATGCTAAATGCCTTCTTCACCCCCCGTCTACATACGACACGAACTTCAAAGAATTATGTACTTGAACCCCTAGGTCTCTGTGTTCTACAACACTACCCAGGGCCCTACAATTAACTGTATAAATACTGCCCTGGTTTCTTGTGTCAAAATGCAATGCCTCATATTTACCCAAGTTAAAATCCACCTGCCACTCCTCAACCCATTCACACAATTGATCATGTTATGGACCATGAGTGTGGTGCTGGAAAAGCACAGCCGGTCAGACAGCATCTGAGGAGCAGGGAAATCCACGTTTCAGGCAAAAGCCCTTTATCAGGAATCCTGATGAAGGGATTTTGCCCAAAATGCTGATTTTCTTTCCCCTCGGATGCTGCCTGACCTGCTGTGCTTTTCCAGCACCACGCTCTCGACTCTGAGCTCCAGCGTCTGCGGTCCTCACTTTCGCCATGCTATGGACCATGCCAGTTTCCCTTCAAGATGTTTCAAGAAGGTAGCCCGGACCCTAACTTTGCTCGCTGTTTTAAGCAAATGTGTGGTGGATATTCCAGGAGTGATGCAACTGGTCAAATCACTTGGTTTGAAATGAAACAGAACTTATTTACAAGATTACCAAACGGAACACAAACGAAAGAGAACAGAATACAGAATAACTTAACGTATTCTAAAACCCAACTGATGATGCTTGCAACAATCCTTGTAAACACCCCTTGGCACAAATGATAAAAATCAAACACACAGTCTTACGGGAGAGGTATCGGAGGGAGGGAGGATCAGCACGGAGCTGCGTCTTTGGGTCTGGCTGCCTGCCTGCTTTCAGTGAATAGTCAGACTGTCAGACCAAACCAAATCAGAGAAAAGCTGGGTGAACTGGCCACTCTCCTTTCATTGTAACTTGAAAGCCCTTTGCCTGAGTTAGTATCTGAAGGCTATAATCAAACTGGCCCTGAAACCAATCGAAACGTAGACTTTTCGGAGTATATGCCTTTTATGATCTCTCTTAAAAAAAAAACCAAGGACGCCAGAACCTTTCTTAAAGGAGCAGCAGCATCATATCGCTCCCCCCTTAAAAATCAACCATCAATTTCCAAAGATGGCTTCATTTTAAAACCCCTTAATTTTAAACTCTTGGTACCCTATAGCACACGCATACATTACATTGACTATAAGCGTGAAAACATGCACAACTATTTTCTGTTCCAGTCTGATTTGCTCCTGCCACTGAATGCCTCCATTTCTCATCTATGCCTTGACAATGTGTTGGCAATCATGTTTTCTCGTCCCACCATGTGCACACTTTTCAAATTGAATGGCTGCAATACCAAGCTCCGTCTAAACAGTCTGGTATTTCTGTCCTTAACTTTCCCCACAAACCTCAATGGGTTGTGATCAGTGTATATGAATGCCTCTGTCACATTACTGGCAACACAAACACTTGAATGCTGTAACGCCAACACCAAGCTCAAAGTCGGTTTCTCGGCTGTCGAATATTTCTGCCGGTGAATTTTCAATTTCTTGGAGAAATACCCCATGTGAAGTTTGCACCTTCTCCCCGTGTCTGCGTGGGTTTCCTCCGGATGCTCCGGTTTCCTCCCACAGTCCAAAGATGTGCAGGTTCAGGTGAATTGGCCATGCTAAATCGCCCGTAGTGTTAGGTGCATTAGTCAGAGGGAAATGGGTCTGGGTGGTTTACTCTTCGGAGGGTCGGTGTGGACTGGTTGGGCCGAGGGGTCTGTTTCCACACTGTAGGGAATCTAATCTAATCTATCTTCTTGCCATCTCCCTGTAAGAGCACAGCACCAATACCCACATCACTTGTAATGATGACCACCTTTAATGGCTTTGTGTAATTAGATGTGGCTAACACTGGGGCAATGGTTAACACAGCTTTCAGGCTGTCAAATGCCTTCTGACAGTCAGCTGTCCACTGAAACCTCTTGCCTTTCTTTAGCAATTCAATGAGTGGAGCAGCCATACTGCTAAAATCTGGTACAAATTTTCGGTAAAGTCCACTCAATTTCAGGAACCGTAGTACTGCTCTTTCTGTCGATGGTGTGGGAAACTCCCCAATTACCTTTGTTATTGTATCCCATGGGGCAATTTGTCCATGCCCAATAACATAGCCCTGGAAAGGTGACTTGGGCTTTGGCAAATTCACTTTTAGCCAGGTTTATCACCAAGCCTGCCTTCTGAAGTCGATCAAACATGTCTGATAAATGTGGCAAGTGTTCCTTCCAAGCATGACAAGAACATCACCAGGTCGTCTATGTATACGACACAGTTGGGTAATCCAGCAATGACCTTATTAGTCAGTCTCTGAAATGCAGTCAGAGCATTTCTCATACCAAACAACATGACTTTAAACTGATACAGCCTATTCAGCATTACAAAAGCTGAAACTGGTCTTCACTCATTCTGACAAAGGTACCTGCTAATTGCCTCTGAGCAAATCCAACTTGGAAATACAAGTTGCTGGTCCCACTTTCTCAACACCGTCTTCCAAACGCAGAATTGGATATGCACCCGTCTTTGTAACAGCATTGACTTTGCGACAGTCCACACATAACCATTGGGTACCATCTGGCTTTGGCACCATGACTATGGGTGAGCTCCAGTCACTGTAACTCAGTTCAATTACATCAATTTGGAGCATGCGTTCAATCGCTTTTTGAACCTGTGCCAACTTTAGAGGGTTACACCTATAAGGATGTTGCTTAATTGGAACAGCATCTCGTATATCTACATCATGCATAATTAAGTTAGTGCTTCTCAGTTTACTCCCACAAATCTCCTCATGTTGATAGTAATAATTCTTACAGGTCTTTTCAATTTGCCTCTGGAAGGTAACTTAATAATTTATCCCTTTTTTTTTACAACTTCCTCGTTGTCCAATTTAATTTGAGGAATGTTCAATTCAGAATCCTCTGAACTTGATTCTTCCCTCTTGGCTGTAACCAATAATATTTGTCTTTCCTTCCCGGTCAAAATACCTTTTGAGCATATTCACATGACACACTCTGAGGTTTCTTTTTGTCTGAAGTTCTTATCAAATAGTTCACCTCAGTCAACTTCCTTTCAATTTGATAAGGTCCACTAAACCTTGCTTTTAAACCTATCATTGGAATTATCACTGATACCTTATCTCCAATTGCAAAATTGTGAATGTTTGGTGTCTTGTCTGCTTCCTGTTTCACTGTATGCTGTGATATTTTTAAACGCTGCCTAGCAACACCCTGCTCTATTTAATCATTTCCGAAAATTTGACATAGTCCAAATATGTGGTCTCTGAACTCTGACTTACCGATTTCTCCTTCATCAACTTTAGTGGCCCTCTCACTTCATGTCCAAAAACTAACTCAAATGGACTGAATTTGGTCAATGCATTTGGTGCATCACTGATCGCAAAAACCACAAATGGAATCCCCTTATCCCAATCATCTGGATAGTGATGACCATAAGCCCGCAACATGGTCTTTCATGTCTGAGGCCACCTTTCTAGCACTCCCTGTGACTCTGGGTGGTACACTGTAGATCTGAATTGTTTTATTCCTCAGCTGCCTATAACAGCCTTGAATAATTTCAATGTGACATTTCACCCTTGATCTGTTTGTATCTTTACGGATAGTTCATATCTAGTGAATAATTTTGAGGAACTCCTCTACGATCCTTTCAGCTGTGATATTGCATAATGGAACAGCCTCTGGAAATCTAGTGGACCCATCCACGAGTTGTTTGCAAATACCAATGCCCACTTTTTGTTTGAGGAGGGCGTCCTATGCAAACAATAACGACTCTTATGAAAGGTTCCTCAAGTGTAGGGCAGGCATTAAAGGCCTGGGGTTTTCTGGTTACCTGACATGTCTCACAAAATTCAACTACATCCTTGTGCAGTTCAGGCCGGTAAAAAAATGTTTTCGTATTTTAGCTTGAGTTTTTCTCATTCCCAGATGTCCCCCAAGTGGTAGCTCATGCAACACTCACACCGCCTCCTCTCTCTAACCCACTGGCTATATGACTTAATGGACATCTGCCTATTTCTCATCTGCCTGAATAGGTGATGGTCTCTATTTCCTCATTAAGACATAATTAGCGTTCAGGGATACATTCAAATTCTTTTTCCACGTATGCGTTTTGATACAATTGCTTTGAGTTTTCATCTTCCTGTTGTAACTCGGTTAATTTCTCTGAGCTAAAAATGTCTGCTGTGTCAATCTATCTGCTCCTGGTTTGTCTCCACCATCTGATCAAACAGGGTCTCCGCTAATTCCACTTCCATTTTCTTACATATACTCTTTGATCACTCCTGTTTCAACTGGTGACTTTGTGACCTCGTTACCACACAATCAAGAAATAAATCCCAAGGTATGTGTCCTGCAATAGTTGAGTTGCCTGAGTTTCCCCTGGCTTTTCAGCTGCAGTAGGCAGTACTCCTACTTGTGAATCAGCTATATCATTAGCAAGGACAAGTTGTATTCCTGGAGCTGAGAGTTTGTCCAGTACTCCTACCACGAGTTCTGCACTCTTCACTGAACACTCTAAACTCACTTTACATAACTGAACACTTCTCATCTTGCCCTAAATTTTCATAACTTGCATCATTTCTGGCAATAGTGCTCCCCATCTCTCCTCATCTTTCAGCATCACAGATTGAGAGGGTCCTGTATCTCTTAATATTGTAACCTCTGTACCTGATGCTTCTGGCCTATGTGAGTTGCAGGTATGTACTCACTGTATACCCATGACTGCGTCGCCAAATACCAGACTAATGCCATTTACAAGTTCGCTGATGACATCACCATAGTCAGTCGAATCTCAGAAGGCGACGAAACAGACTTACAGATGGGAAGTGGAAGACCTGGAAAAATGATGCACTGAGAACAACCTAGCTCTCAATGCTGGCAAAACTAAAGAAAACTCATTATTGACGTTCAGCGGGATGTTACCCATGCCCCCCTACACATTAACAGCACAGAGATGGAACGAGTGGAGAGTGCCAAGCTCCTGGGAGTGGTCATCCACATGGACTCTTCATGTGGACGCACTGGTTACAGAGGCCCAACAACATCCCTTCTTCCTCAGGCAGCTGAGGAAATTTGGCATGATGGCGAATACCCTCGCCAACTTTTATAGGTGCGCCATCGAGAGCATCCTGTCTGGATGTATCACTACCTGGTATGGCAACTGTACCATTGAAGATCGGAGATGGTTGCAGAGAGGGGTGAACTCGGCCCGGACGATCACAGAGGCCAACCTCCCACCTATAGAATCCATCTACCAGGCCCGCTGTCAGGGAAAGGCCGCCAGCATTCTCAAAGATCCATCCCACCCTGGCAATGTTTTTCTACAACCTCTACCATCGGGGAGAACGTACAGAAGCCTGGACACACACACCAGCTGGTTTTGAAACAACTTCTACCCAACTGTTGTTAGAATACTGAACGGACTCACAAACTCTTCACATTCGCCTGTACCTGTGTTTTTTTGTTTTTGCCACTGTTTACCTATTATTTACTTACCTAACTCTGTGATCTGCCTGGACAGCTCACAAGACAAAGCTTTCCACTGTGCCTTGGCACGTGTAAAAATAAAGTCAATTCAATTCAATTTGGTTTAAGAAGAACTGGCACTTCCTCTTTACCCAACCTCTGACCAGGTTATACATTCCAGTGAAACTTTCTAGCCACCACTGTGCTTTCCATTACCACTCCAACAAAACTCACTGGCTTATCCTGTTTTCCTACATCTGGCCGCCGGTGTTTCTCCGAACCCACCAACACTGTGATTTCATGTGACCTACTTTATTGCAGTGAAAGCACTGGAGCTTTCTAGCTTCTCTGAAGCCCTCAAGGGTTTCCTTTCTTTTCCTTTTTGTCCTGCTGAAACAATTTGTTCTTTTCTCTCTTTCCTCTGCTTTTAATCGCAAATTCAATCTATTTCAGTTCTGTTGCCCTTCTCTTGTCCCTTGCCTCTAACTTGAGCGGCTTCATTTTCAGTTGAGTTTTAGCCATCTCTACAGATTCTGATGGCATTCCCAGCAAATGTAAACGCTGAGCTGTTGCTGTAATTATCTCCCCTTTCCTCACAGAAGGAGGCAGTTCCAACGCCAGCTTGCCTGCTAATTCCAGCAGCTTGGCCTTGACATCTTTTGTAAAACCCCCAAGGTCACTTCTTCCACACCCAGTGAACTCTTGGTGACTGAAAGAGCCATTGTTCTCCCAAGCAGTGTTTCAACCAATTGAATTCAACACCCAGAACAAAAGGCACAAACACCTACCGCTCACTGCCTTCGTGTCCAGCAACCCTCATCCCAATTTGGAACTATAGAACAACTCCTGCAAAGAGACCCTGATCTGAAATGAACCAGGCCAGACCTCCTCAAACATATCAAGAAAGTAGCCCAGACCTTAACTTGGCTGGTTGCTTTAAGCAGGTGTACAGTGGATATTCTAGGAGGGATGCAGCTGGTCAAACCACTTGGTCTTAGACAAAACGGAATTTATTTACACGATTGCCGAATGGAACACAAACAAAAGAGAACCGATTGCAAAATAACTTCATCTATCTGAAAACCCAACAGATCATCCCAACTTAATGACGCTGTTCCAAATACTTGCGACAGTCCTCATAATCACCCCTTGGCACAAACGGTGAAATCAAACCCAGAGTCGACCAGGAGAGATGTCAGAGGGAGACAGAGTACCAGCCTGGACCTGTTTCTTTGGGTCCAGCAGCTTCTACAACATTATTGCTTGCTCACCAAACCAAACCAGAGAAAAGCTGGGCTGGGAGTACTGGCTATTCCCCTTTTGTTGTACAAGCGTTTTCTTTTTAATTTGAAAGTCTTTTACCTGAGGCAGTATCTGTTAGCTATGATCAAACTAGCCTTAAAAGCCATCAAAACTTAAATCTTTCAAAGTCTACGTCTTTGCGAACTCTCTGAAAAGAAAAGCCAAGGCCCCCATAACCTTGCTAAAGGGGCAGCATCATCACAATCAAGATCTCAGTGTAATCTGGGAAAATCTTCTTCACTGTCGACTAGACCAGGAATTTTGGTGTCATCCGCAAACCTAGTAAACCCATCTCCTACGTTCTCATCCAAATCATTCATATAAAATGACAGATAAAAGTGGATCCAGTACTGATCCCTGAGGAACACCGCTGGTCACAGGCCTCCAGTCTGAAAAACTACTGTCCACCACTGCCATCTAACTCCAACTATAAACACTCTTTTATATCCATGGGAGAGGCAGAAATCCTCAATCATATTGAAAACTTACATACCTTAAATACAGTAGAGTTTGCTGTATTATTCTGTCCAATTATTAGAGCTTTCAATTTGTTTAATTCAGTGCAAATATACCTGTGGTTTAGATTAGAATCCCGACAGTGTGGAAACAGACCGCTTCGGCCCAACAAGTCCACATCGACCCACCGAAGATTAAACCACCTAGACCGATTTCCCTCTGACTAATGCATTTAACACTATCAGTAATTGAACATGGCCAATCCACCCTAACCTACACACCGCTGAACACTATGGGGTAATTTAGCATTGCCAATCCACCCTAACCTACACATCCCTGAACACTATGGGGTAATTTAGCATGGCCAATCCACCCTAACCTACACATCCCTGAACACTATGGGGTAATTTAGCATGGCCAATCCACCCTAACCTACACATCCCTGAACACTATGGGGTAATTTAACATGGTCAATCCACCCTAACCTACACATCCCTGAACACTGTGGGGTACTTTGGCATGGCCAATCCACTCTAACCTACACATCCCTGAATACTATGGGGTAATTTAGTATGGCCAATCCACCCTAACCTACACATCCCTGAATACTATGGGGTAATTTAGTATGGCCAATCCACCCTAACCTACACATCCCTGAACACTATGGGGTAATTTAGCATGGCCAATCCACCCTAACCTACACATCCCTGAATACTATGGGGTAATTTAGTATGGCCAATCCACCCTAACCTACACATCCCTGAACACTATGGGGTAATTTAGCATGGCCAATCCACCCTAACCTACACATCTCTGAGCACTATGGGGTAATTTAGCATGGCGATTCCACCCTAACCTACACATCCCTGAGCACTATGGGGTAATTTAGCATGGCCAATCCACCCTAACCTGCACATCCCTGAACACTATGGGGTAATTTAGCACGGCCAATCCACCCTAACCTACACATCCCTGAACACTATGGGGTAATTTAGCATGGCCAATCCACCCTAACCTACACATCCCTGAACACTATGGGGTAATTTAGCATGGCCAATCCACCCTAACCTACACATCCCTGAACACTATGGGGTAATTTAGCATGGCCAATCCACCCTAACCTACACATCCCTGAACACTATGGGGCAATTTAGCATGGCGATTCCACCCTAACCTACACATCCCTGAGCACTATGGGGTAATTTAGCATGGCCAATCCACCCTAACCTGCACATCCCTGAACACTATGGGGTAATTTAGCACGGCCAATCCACCCTAACCTACACATCCCTGAACACTATGGGGTAATTTAGCACGGCCAATCCACCCTAACCTACACATCCCTGAACACTATGGGGTAATTTAGCATGGCCAATCCACCCTAACCTACACATCCCTGAACACTATGGGGTAATTTAGCATGGCCCGTCCACCCTAACCTACACATCCCTGAACACTATGGGGTAATTTAGCATGGCCCGTCCACCCTAACCTACACATCCCTGAACACTATGGGGTAATTTAGCATGGCCAATCCACCCTAACCTACACATCTTTGGAGTTTGGGAGGAAACCAGAGCACCCGGAGGAAACCCACGCAGACGCAGGGAGAATGTGCAAACTCCACACAGACAGTCACCCGAGGCTGGGATCAAACCCGGGTCCCTGGCGCTGTGAGACAGCAGTGCTAACCACTGAGCCACTGTGCCACCCCACCATGCCACCCCAAATGATTTAATTGAATGGCTACACAAAATATCAACAGTTTATTCAATTTCGTGTCAATTTCTTCTCAAACACTATAATGTCTGAGGTAGTCAGTTGAGGGTGTGAGTAAGAAGGTTTCTCTGCTGGTATGTTTTATTTATGGCAATATTGCACTATAATTTAAGTGACGCTTCCTGTAAATAAAGTATAGAAGTGATGTCTATACTCCCTGCATTGCATTCGTATTACTTAATCTGTGTTTTTACCTTGATGACCTCTTGACCATCTGGAATATTGATCAATTTCTGTTCCCTTAGGAGTCAGATACTAAAACACGTTTGCCGCACTCAGTTGTGCACTAAGGTATGAAAGGCCAGAGGCCACCTGCTGGATGATGGGATTGGACTGGTCAGGTAGTTATTTTTGACTGGCTTCTGACTCACCTGCTGACGTCCAGGGCAAGTGGTCACAGCCTCAGGATGTGCAGGAAACCATTTTGGATTGAGATGAGGAGAAACATCTTCACTCAGACAGTGGCCGAGAAGCAACGTAATAGATTTAGGAGAGAAACAGAATCACAGATATCCACAGTTAACAAAAATAAAAATCCGTCCAGTTATCCCTGGAACACAACCACCATTTCACCAATTTTTTTTTCCAGCACTTTTTCAGACAGAGGGTGGTGCATGTTTGGAATCAGCTGCCAGAGGAAGTGGTGGAGGCTGGTACAATTCCAACATTTAAAAGGCATCTAAATGGGTACATGAAGAGGAAGCATTTAGAGGGATTTGGGCCAAGTGCTGGTAAATGGGACTAGATTAGGTTGGGATAATTGGTTGGCATGGATGAACTGGACCAAAGGGTCTGTTTCTGTGCTGTACATCTCTCTGAGTACTTAGATTTATAGAGGCTAAAGGTACTGAAGGTACCTGAGACAGGAAAAGTGGGATAGGTGGGTTAGCCCTGTTCAGTAAGGGAGAGGGAGGGTCTCGATGGGCCGAATGGCCAATGACTCTCAGGAATTGGCAGAATGGAGGGGAAGGAGGAGGTGGGGTGGGCTCCTCCGACTCAACTGACTAACCCGGATTTCAGATCAGCGCCGTATGAGTCAAAGTGGGGTGAGTCTGCATTTCCTGAGAGGCGGAGAACAGCGAGAGAGAGAGAGAGAGAGAGAGAGAGAGTCTAATTACCTCCGTCCAGGGAGACAACTCAAGAGTAACAGCAGTCAAGAGGGCAAGAGTCTTGTCCTTCTGCCGTTGCCCCCATGGATGAACTGGGTAAGTCTCCAATAGCACCTGCCTGTGGAAAGAGAGAGTGTTACAGTAGTGGGGAGAAAAAAAGAGAAAAGACTAGGAGGCAGAGGAAGGGAGTTTCCAAAACCTGTGAGTTGAACTCTTGTGAGTCTATGAGGGGAGTCGGTGGAAACAGTGCACTTTTCTGTGTCAGTGATTTGCACAATACTGTCGCATCAGTGTCTTATCCTCTCCCTGTGTCAAGGACACAGCGTCTCACACCGCCCCTTGGCAAGTTCCCCTCCGAGCCCCTCACCATCCTACTCGGAAATCTATCGCCGTTCCCTTCAGTGTGGCTGGGTCAGAATCCTGGAATTCCCTCCCTCAGGGACGTTGTGGGTCTACCCACAGCACACGAACTGCAGCGGGTCAAGAAGACAGCTCAACCATTCCTCCCCGTCCCCATACCTTCTGAGGGGGGGGGGGCAACTACGGACGGGGCAATAAATGCTATGCTCAGCCAGGGACACCCACGTCCTGCATGTGAATTTTTTAAAAAGTCGTGAAACACGATCTTTCTACAAACGTTGAAGCAACCGATAAGGCTAGTTCCCAATTCTCGAATTTATTCATCACGTATAAACTCCAGCAGTGCGCACGGTTGGAGATTGCAACTTCTCTTTCCACAATTCTGTTTTGAATTGGGCTTCTGGATTAATCATCCGTTGTCACTGCTACTATTTAACACCAAAATTCTGTGAACGGAAGCACGAACAGTTGGAGTGCTAGTTCTGCTGGGCTGCGGTTTCCGAACTGGAGAATAGTGCGTCTCAGAGTAGGTTGTGTGCTCATCTGTTTTTGCTTCTGATTTTGATCACAGACACTTATGTGAGCGGCAAAGCAGACCCGTGAGCGAAATCTAGTGAAATGTTTCGCAAAAAAAAAAACAAAAAAAGGCTGGGGGCCAAATTGCTGGACCCTTGAGCAAGTTGGGATCCGGTGTCAGACTAATTGAAAAGATATCGGTTGCAAAGGGCAATCCTGATGTTTCCTCTTGTAGCTGTTTGCAGGAGCTCAAATGCTCAGCTTGCAGAGGCATGAGCAAACGATTTCCTTTTGTGGTCCTCTCACTTCCTCTGACTGGGGGGATTCGATATGAGTCAGCCATCCCTGCCAGGCTGGCATCTGGTGTCAGCCCTCAGGAGTTAACACGTTCAATCCCGGCTTGTGAAGCCGTCAGGATTGAGCTCCACACCTCTGACCACACAGTCCAACACTCCCAAGGAAGCAGACGCCCAAACTCAATCCAATCTCCTGGAGCAGGGATGAGACGCGAGAGTGTGTTATATACCATAGAATCTGTACAGTGTGGAGACAGGTCCTTTGGCCCAACAAGTCCACAACAACCCTCTGAAGAGTAGCCCACCCAGACCATTCACTCCTGATGAATGCACCCAGCCTACACATCCCTGGACACTATGGGAATTTCCCATGGACAAACCACCCTAACCTACACATCCCCAAATACTATTTGGTAATTTAGCATGGCCAATCCACCTGAACATCCACACCCTTGAACAGCATGGGGCAATTTAGCATGGCCAATCCACCCTAACCTACAAATCCTTGAACACTATGGGTAATTTAGCATGGCCAATCCACCCTAACCTCCACATCCCTGAACACTATGGGGTAATTTAGCATGGCCAATCCACCCTAACCTACACATCCCTGAACACTATGGGGCAATTTAGCATGGCCAATCCACCCTAACCTACACATCCTTGAACATTATGGGTAATTTAGCATGGCCAATCCACCCTAACCTCCACATCCCTGAACACTATGGGGTAATTTAGCATGGCCAATCCACCCTAACCTACACATCCCTGAACACTATGGGTAATTTAGCATGGCCAATCCACCCTAACCTACACATCCCTGAACAGTACGGGGCAATTTAGCATGACCACTACACACCCCTGAACACTATAGAGTAATTTAGCATGACCAATCCACCCTAACCTACACAGGCCAGGTGTTAGATTTGGAAGTAGGTGTGCACTTTGGAGACAGTGATCACAATTCTGTCAGGTTTACTTTAGTGATGGAAAGGGATAGGTGTACTCCACCGAGCAAGAGTTACAGCTGGGGGAAGGGAAAATATGATGCAATTTGGAAAGGTTTAGGAAGCGTAGAATGGGGAAGGAAACTGCAGGGGATGAGCACATTAAAAATGTGGAGCTTATTCAAGGAAAAGCTCCTGTGTGTCCTAGATAAGTATGTACCTGTCAGGCAGGGAGGAAGACATAGAACGCGTGAGCCGTGATTTACTAAGGAAGTGGAATCCATGGTCAAGAAGAAGAAGAAGGCTTATGTTAGGACAAAATGTGAAAACTCAGTTAGGGCGCTTGAGGGTCACAAGGAGGTCAGGAAAGAGCTAAAAAGAGAGCTCAGAAGAGCCAGGAGGGGGCATGAGAAGTTGTTGGCGGATAGGATCAAGTTTAACCCTTTCCATAGGTATAAAAGAATGACGAGAATTAAATTAGGGACAATCAAGGATAATAGTGGGAAGTTGTGTGTGGTGTCAGAGGAGATAGGGGAAGCACTAAATAAATATTTTTCGATAGTGTTCACTATAGAAAATGAAAATGTTGGTGAGGAAAATACAGTGATACTTGCAACTAGACTAGAAGAGATTGAGATTCACAAGGAAGAGGTATTAGAAATACTGCAGAGTGTGAAAATACACAAGTCCCCTGGACCGGATGGGATCTATCCTAGGATCCTCTGGGAAGCAAGGGAAGAGATTGCCGAGCCTTTGGCATTGATCTTCAAATCATCATTGTCTACAGGAATAGTGCCTGAGGGCTGGAGGATTGCAAATGTGGTTCCCTTGTTCAAAAAAGGTAGTGGAGACAACCCTGGTAATTACAGACCAGTGAGTCTCACTTCAGTTGGTGGTAAAGTGTTGGAAAAGGTTATAAGAGATAGGATTTATAACCATCTAGAAAAGAATAATCTGATCAGGGACAGTCAGCACGGTTTTGTGAAGGGTAGGTCGTGCCAAACGAATCTTATTGAGTTTTTTTGACAAAGTAACCAAACAGGTAGATGAGAGTAAACCGGTTGATGTGGTGTATATGGATTTCAGCAAGGCGTTCGATAAGGTTCCCTACAGTGGGCTATTATACAAAATGTGGAGGAATGAGATTGTGGGAGACATAGCAGGTTGGATCAGTAATTGGCTTGCTGAAAGAAAACAGAGGGTTGTAGTTGATGGAACATGTTCATCTTGGTTACTAGCGGCATACCACAAGGGTCGGTGTTGGGTCCACTGCTGTTCGTCAGTTTTATAAATGACTTGGATGAGGGCTTAGAAGGGTGGGTTAGTAAATTTGCAGACGACACTCAGGTTGGTGGAGTTGTGGATAGTGAGGAAGGATTTAGTACGTTGCAGAGAGACATAGATAGGATGCAGAGCTGGGCTGAGAGATGGCAAATGGAGTTTAATGTGGACAAGTGTGAGGGGATACACTTTGGCCAGAGTAATCGGAATGCAAAGTACTGGGTTAATGGTAGGATTCTTGGGAGCACAGATGAGCAGAGAGATCTCGGTGTCCATGTACACAGATCCCTGAAAGTTGCCACCCAGATTGACAGGGTTGTTAAGAAGGCATAGAGTGTTTTGGCCTTTATTAACAGAGGGATTGAGTTCCGGAACCAGGAAGTTATTCTGCAGCTGTACAAAGCTCTGGTATGGCAACACTTGGAGTATTGTGTACAGTTCTGGTCACCGCATTATAAGAAGGATGTGGAAGCTTTGGAAAGGGTGCAGAGGAGATTTACTAGGATGTTGCCTGGTATGGAGGGAAGGTCTTATGAGGAAAGGCTGAGGGCCTTGAGGTTGTTCTCGTTAGAGAGAAGAAGGTTGAGAGGTGACTTAATACAGACATACAAGATAATCAGAGGGTTATATAGGGTGAACAGGGAGAACCTTTTTCCAAGTATGGGAATGGCAAACATGCGGGGACACAACTTTAAAGTGAGGGGAGATAGGTATAAGACAGATATCAGAGGTAGTTTCTTTACTCAGAGAGTTGTAAGGCTATGGAATGCTTTGCCTGCATCGGTAGTAGATTCGCCAAGTTTAAGTGCATTTAAGTCGTCATTGGACAGGCATATGGACGTATTTGGAATAGTGTAGGTGGGATGGGCTTCAGATTAGTATGACAGGGCGGCGCAACATCGAGGGCCAAAGGGCCTGTACTGCGCTGTAATGTTCTATGTTCAATCCCTGAACACTATGGGTAATTTAGCATGACCAATCCACCCTAACCTGCACATCCCTGAACACTATGGGGTAATTTAGCATGACCAATCCACCCTAACCTGCACATCCCTGAACAGTATGGGGTAATTTAGCATGACCAATCCACCCTAACCTGCACATCCCTGAACAGTATGGGGTAATTTAGCATGGTAAAAACAATGACTGCAGATGCTGAAAACCAAATACTGGATTAGTGGTGCTGGAAGAGCACAGCAGTTCAGGCAGCATCCAACGAGCAGCGAAATCGACGTTTCGGGCAAAAGCCCTTCATCAGGAATAAAGGCACTTTTGCCCAAAACGTCGATTTCGCTGCTCTTTGGAAGCTGCCTGAACTGCTGTGCTCTTCCAGCACCACTAATCCGGTAATTTAGCATGGCCAATCCACCCTAACCTGCACATCCCTGAACACTATAGGGTAATTTAGCATATTCAGGGATGTGTAGGTTAGGTGGGTTAGCCATGGTATATGGTGGATATGGTTGGGATGCTCATCAGAGGGTCAGTGGGCGTGATGGGCTGAATGGCCTTTGTCTGCACTGCCAGAATTGTCTAAAGGAGGATTGGGTGGAGGTGGAGCATTTGAATTTGCAGAAGGCTCTTGATAAGAGGATAGTCAGCAAAGCTAAAACACTTGTGGAAGGGAGTTAATATGTCAGCAAGGATTAAGAATCAGAGAGTCATACAGCAGGGAAACAGACCCGTCAGTCCCATTCATCCATGCTAACCCAGTTTCCCAAATTAAACTAGTCTCACTTACCTGTCTTTTGGCCATATCCCTTCCAACCTTTCTACCCATCCAGATATTTTTAATTGCTATAATTGCACCAGCCTCCACCACCTCCTCGTTCCATACACGTACCACCCTCTGCGTGAAAAGGTTGCCCCTTAGGTCCCTTTTATATCTTTCCCCTCTTACCCTAAACCCATACCTTCTAGTTCTGGACTCCCCTAGTCTGAGGAAACGAACTTTGCAATTCACCTTATCCATGCCCCTCATGATTTTATAAACTTCTTAACCTCTTACCCTCCGGGAAAACAAAGTCCCAGCCTATCCTGCCTCTCCTTAGAACCTCTGGTCCTGGTAACACCATTGTAAATCTTTTCTGAGCCCTTTCCAGTTTCATAACATCCTTCCTCTTGCAGGGTGACACGAACTGTGTGCGGTATTCCAAAAGTGGCCTCACTGATGTCCTGTCCAGCTGTAAACATGACATCCCAACTTCAATACTCAATGTATTCCAAATGCCTTCTTCACCACCCTGACTACCTATGACACCACTTGCCAGGAACTATGTACCTGCACCCCTCTGCCTCTCTGTTCAACAACACTTTCCAGGGCCTTACAGTAGCAATCCTGCTCTGGTTTGTCATAGCAAAATGCAACAGCTTGCATGTATTCTAAATTTAATTCCATCTGCCATTCCACAACCTGCTAGCTCAGATGATTAAGATCAATTTAGTGACATCCGCAAGGAAATTGCGATTGGGACTAAATGGCTATTTTTTCAAGTGGTCGCCAATGGCGAGCGGGGTACCACAAGAATGAGTGCTTGATCCCGGCTATTCACACTATGGACGAATGACCTGAATGAGGGGTTCAAAGCTGACATTTCCAGGGTTGCTGACTTGCACAAAACTCGGTGAGATTGTGTGTTGTGAGGAGATTTTTGCAAATAGTCTTCAAGATGATACAGTCAAGTTGAGCGAGTGGGCAAAACAAAAACTGTGACACTTTGATGTGAAAAACAGGAAGGTGCTGACTTATTTAAATGGTGACATTATCGGGATGTGTGGATGTACAAAGGGAACTGGGTGTCCTTGCACACCCGTTCATGGAAGTCAACAGGGAATTTTAACAAGTAGTTAGGAAGGCAAACGTTATTTTGACCTTCTGAACTCAAACCTGCGAGACAAATATTTTGCACTAGCCTTTGCGAAGAAGGAAGATACTGCACGGATCCTGGTGACAGAAGACGAAACTCCGTCACTGCAAGTGTTCAAAATTAATAAAGAGGAGGGTATTGGATTTAAAATTGACAAGGCGCTGAGAAAGGATGAGATGTGTGGCAGGACGTTTAAGGAATTGAGTGGCGAAGGCACTGGTGGCGAAGCTTTGAGGAATGATTACTCGGGAGTGGTGTTTGCACTTTCTCCCTGTGTCTACGTGGTTTCCTCAGGGTGCTCTAGGCTCCTCCCACAGGAAGGTGGCATGGTGGCTTACTGGTTAGCACTGCTGCCTCAGCCCGGGTAACTGTCTGTGTGGAGTTTGCACATTCTTCTCGAATCTGCTTGTGTTTCCTCTGGGTGGTCTGGTTTCCTCCCACTCTAAAGATGCGCAGGTAAGGGTGGATTGGCCATGCTAAATTACCCATAGTGTTCAGGGATGTGTAGGTGAGGGTGGATTGGCCATGCTCAATTACCCCATAGTGTTCAGGGATGTGTAGGTTAGGGTGGATTGGCCATGCTAAATTACCCCATAGTGTTCAGGGATGTGTAGCTTAGGGTGGATTGGCAGTGCTAAATTACCACATAGTGTTCAGGGATGTGCGGGTTAGGGTGGATTGGCCATGCTAAATTACCCCATAGTGTTCAGGGATGTGCGGGTTAGGGTGGATTGGCCATACTAAATTACCCATAGTGCATTAGTCAGGGATAAATTTTGGGTGGGGGAATGGGTCTGGGTGGTTTACTCTTCGGAGGGTCAGTGTGGACTTGTTGGGCCGAAGGGCCTGTTTCCACACTGTAGGGAACCTAATGGATTTTAAGCTAATCAAAGTGAAAGGAAATAAAGGACTGTGGAGAGGAAATTTCTACACTGATACGAATTAGATTAGAATCCCTACAGAGTCCAATGATGTGCAGATTTGGGTGGATTGGCTGTGCTAAATTGCCCATCGTGTCTCGGCTCGGTGGATTAGCCATGGGAAGTGATCGGTTACAGGGATAGGTGCAGGCTGGGGTGCTATTTGGAGGGTCGGTGTGGACTCGATGGGCCGAATGGCTTGCTTTCGCACTGTAAGGATTCCGTAATTCTATGACAGAAATAGTCGTCACTGAATAAAAAAAAAAGTCACATGTAGGAGAGTCAGCCTGGACTTCTCAAGGGGAAATCATGTTGAACAAACGTACTGCAGTTTTGTTTTGAAGAGGTGACAGGCTCAATGGCAGTGACACCGTTAGTGTGGTGTACATGGATTTTCAGGAGGTGTGTTAAACAGTGCCATGCAACAGACCCACGAGTAAAGTTACTGTTCATGGTATAAATGTGACTGTCACAAGGCAGATACAAAATTGGCTTCGTGATAGGAAACAGAGAGAGAGAGAGAGATGGTCAATGGATTTTCTTTTCAGGTTGGAGGCTGTTTGATAGTGGAAGTTCCCTGTGATTTTCCTAATGTGGGTTAGTGTGCAGGTGCCATGAAACTTGGAAGAATTGAGGATGACAGTGTGGCATTCCAAAAGGATCTCGACAGATTGGTGGTGAATAGGTGGCAGATGAGGTTTAATGCATAGAAATGTAAGATAGGAAGAACATTGGAAGAACATGTTGGTTGGAAGAACATTGAAATACAGTATGAAAAAAAAAGCAGGTATGCAATTTCAAAGGGGGACGCTGATTTGAGTGCACACAGACCATTGAAGATCAGGTAGAGAGAGCAGTTGAGAAACTGCCCGACGTTCTTAGCTTTACTAATAGGTAAAAGAGGAGGGGGGCTTTTACAAGGAAACTCGTTCGACTTCATTGTGTAGGTGTCCCACGAAGGAAGGACGTGAATGTGAGAGAAGGAGAGAGAGAGTACAGAACACGTTTAGGGGAATGATTCCAGGAATGGGAAAATTCAGCCAAGAGTGTAGGAGTGAAGAAGCTGGGATTTCTCATTGGAGGGATGAAGGCTGAAGGGAGGCTTGACAGAGGTCTTCAAAATCGTGAGCGAGCTGGAGGTAGTGGACAGGGAGAAATGGAACAAGAACGAGGAGGCAATGGAAGCAAGGGATAGATGAGGAAGTGCACTTTTACACAAGAGTAGTCAGCGTTTGGGAAGCACTGCTTGGAAATGTTGGGGAGGGCAGGTTCAATTGAGGCATTCAAGAGGGGAATTGGATGATTATTTAGATCTGGTTGCACAATGGGGTTCGAGTAGATGATTGGCCAGTGCAGGAACCAAGGGAACGAATGGTCTCCTTCTGTGCTGTACCCCCTTGGGTGAAGCATAAAGGGTGGACAGTGCATTCAGTCGGAAATGGAAAGCCCAGGAAAGGGTCAGTGAGATTTCTTCAGCTGACGTCCGGGTCATTGACTGGGCTGGAGAATGGGATTGCATGGCGAACTCAGGTCACCGTCTGTTGGTCCATGTGCTTCCAGACTTATTGTTGGCCGAACTCGAGCAAACGTCCGTGAGCAGCTGGGAAGGAGACCCGACCCCGCAAGCTTCCTCGGATGTTAACCTCATCACAGCGTGCCCGACGAAGAGCAGTCCACAGGCACCAGATGCATCCAACCCAGCGCTCTTACAAGTAAGAATTCTCTCAACAACGGTCGTCAGCGGCTGACCAACGGCGACGGTTGGTGTGCTACGGTGTTGTGACCCGAGGGTCATTCGCCTATCTCTTGATGTGTTGAATGTATCCAGGTTCAAGTCCCACGTTAGGACTTGCTGGCCCTGGAATATATCGTTTGCTAAGAACTTGATGGGTCAGTCTGTTGAACCCTTCCATAATCCCTCCCGCTGGCTTTTAAGCTAAATTGCATGCCCATGAAACTATTCTCCTTCATCTCCTGACAAGGATGATGAAGACGCTGTGGCAATGTACCTATCTCTGGACTAGGAAGCCCAGGTTCCACCTGCTCCAGACGTTTGCAATAACACCGCTGAACAAGCTGACTAGAAAAACATGTTAATTATAAAAAATGATGAGGGCCCTCTTATGGCACAGTGATAATGTCCCTACCCCCTGAATAAAAAGCCCTGGGTTCATGTCCCACCTAGTCCAGAGGCGCGTGCAATCAAATCTCCGAATAGGTTGATTGGAAAAATAGGTGGAATTAAAAAAAAGGCGACGAGGGCCCTCTTTTGGCACAGTGGTAGTGCGTCTACCCTGGTTCAAGAGACCTGGATTCTTGTCCCACTTGCTTCAGAGGTGTGTGCAATAATATCTCTGAACAGATTGATTGGAAAAATAGGTTGAATAAAAAAAAACGAATTTGATAAGGGTGTCCCTCTGGTGGTGCACTGGCAGAGTCCACACCACTGGAACGGGAGTCCCGGGCTCAAGAGGTGTAACATCTCTGAACAGGTGAAGAAAAATAGTTTAATAAAAAAGTTTTTTTAAAAAACATTTATGATGAATGGGGCACCGCAGCAGTGTTCCTGTCTCTGAGCCGGGAGGTCATGCATTTGGACTGACATTTGAGTGGGCGCCAAAACAGGAAATGCAATGATCGAATATTCCCATACATTTCGATTTCAAAATCTGGACATTACTCCTGCAATGGGTGGATGGAGGGGTCGTGAGTCAGATTTCCACCCCTTGTAGTTGCAGAGATCTGTCTGGCGACGTGACAGGGATTACTGCTGAGGTAAAATTATTGACCGTTGAGTGCTTGCTGCCTCTGAGGTGGGCTCTGCACATCTCTCCCACTTTCAGGTCGTCTACCAGACCCGATTTAATGAAGCAGCAAAGGTGACGGGAGATGAAGTTAACAGAAGTGCTCCAGTTGGCAGGTGAGTGTGGACCAGTGGTGCTGCTTCCATTGCGGTTAAAATGTTCCTGACTGAAGTGCGTGCCTGAGTTGGTCAACCCACTGCCCCCTCCTTTGGAGTCAGGCACGATCACGAAGTCACATTTGGGTGCTCCGAATGATGAGAATACAAATGCAGCCTTGAGCAATGCAGAAAAGGTCAGTCACTCCTTAGCTGGAACTCCTTGACAGATTATTTTTAAGCGGAAGTTTAAGCGAAATTATCGGGGCGGGGTGGTTGTGGTGGTTGCTCGGCAGGGGAGTGAAGTTACAATCAGAGCAGCCATAATCCCATGGAATAGCAGAGGCGGCTGGAGAATGGCCTACCCTTGCTCCCCCCGATTCCGACTTTGCCGTGTTTGCATGCAACTCGACTGGAAGTTGTACAATCCTCTCTCATCTTAATGCTCAATTCAATTTGTACCATCGTTAATGAGGGATATCCAATACACACAACACCACAAAGTTGCATCGTCATTTCACCTTTCCTTACAGATTCAATTAAAATCTAGTGCCATGAGATAAAGGCTCGTTTCTTTTCATTAAGGAACAGCAGAGCAAAGGAGTTTATAGTGGCACGTATTTTGGAATGAACATCGCTTCTTGTAAGTTGTTCTGGACCAAATCAAACCAAACTCCCTCAAAAATATATGGAGAGGATAGCCTAGACTCTAACATTTTGTTAATCTCAAGGCAAGTTCTAGACATTGAGTTCTGGATGCAATTGGATTGGCCAAACTACCAGGTTTGAAGCACAACACACTTTATTCATCCGCTGTAGTTGAAATAAGTCAATTGGAAAACTTAGCAGAATAAGAGATTATTCAACTACTAAACGGTAACTGTTCCAATACAGAACATTCTCATAAACACACCCTCGGCAAAGGCAAATTCAGTAAAATGGATTGTCTCACAGGCCATTCTCCAGTCCAGGAGGGAAAAAATATCAAGAGAAATCTCTGTGTGTGTGTGAGAGAGAGAGGGGTGGGGGGGAGAGAGAGAGAACAAGAGCAAGAGCAAGAGAGAAAAAGAGACAGTGAGAGAGAGGGAGAGAGAAAGAGAGAGAGAGGGAGAGAAAGAGAAAGAAAGAGAGAGAGAGGGAGAGAGAGAGAGGGTGAGAGGGAGAGAGAAAGAGAGATGGGGAGAAAGAGAAAGGGGGGAGAAAGAGAGAGAGGGGGAGAAAGAGAGAGAGAGATAGAGTAGCAGGGAGAGTTGCACTGCAGCTTCCAAACCCAGCTTCAGGATCCCATCAACTGCTACAAGCTCAAACTAAAACTCGGTTCTGGTAGACCTTGACCCCACCAGTTCAGGTTGGTTCTATTGTCCCAACTTAAAATAAAACCTCAAAGCCCCACATACTGATTACTTTATTGGCTCTGACTAGACCAACTGACACCTCTGTCCCCTGGTTTGTTTTTGTGAAGAGACGTTGAGACAAAGTGCACCTCTTAAGGCCGTGGTATCGTCACAAAGTTAAGGGAGCCCATTTCTTCCCTTTAATAACATTTACTGATAAAAGTTTAAAGAGTAATTAAATGCTCCTGCACAGGAGACCAGTGAGTCCAGCTGGACCAGCTGCATTGATGACTTAATTTCACATCCCTCAGTGTCACCTCGCAAATATCTCTGCTTTGTCATTCTGCAGTTCTTCTTAGAACGTTTGAGATTTAATCTTACATTAAATCAGGCTGAACATTTTTCAACATCTAATTACTCATCGTGTCAAAAGTCGCCCCGCTCCCCCCACTTCCCCTCCGCCCCTTTCCTGGTGATAAGATACATCTATTAAGCTGGAGATATAGTCCCCTTGCCTTGTGTGGTTTTCACCTCTGCCTGTCTTGATTAAAATTTTCAAAATCCAATCAACAGACAGTGATATCTGCACCTTTATTCCTTTTGCAATGAATGCTGTGGTTTAGCAATGCTTCCCTTGTAGAATATCTCTGTGAATTGTGGTGATAGAGTCATACAGCACAGAAACAGACACTTCTGCAAAGAGTCCATGCTGAACATCATCCTAAACTGATCTGACCCCGGCTGCCTCCCCCTCTCCCATATACCCAAACATTACCTACCTATTCTTGGCCTGACCTTTTAAACATTCTAATGGTGCCCACGTCCACCACTCCCTCAGGAAGCGAACCGCCCCCTATGTAAAATGTTTTCCCCTCGTGTCTTTTTTAAACCTCTTTCCTCTCACCTTGAAAATGTGTCCCCTGCCCCCAGTCTCTAAAACCTCCACTCTCGTGAAAAGACAGCTGCCATTAACATCTACCTACACTCATTATTTCATAAACTTCTATCAGGTTGCCCCCTCCCCCCCCCAACCTCCAACGCCCCGGTGAAAAAGGAAAGTCCCAACGTGTCCAGCCTCTCCTTCCAACTCAAACCTTCCATAACCGACAACATCTCTTTTGACCCCTCTCCCAGCTCGACAGCATCTTTCCTGTATCCAGATGAACGCCATCTATCGACATTAGTTTCTGGAGGAGGGGTTTCCCTCGCTCATCCCTACTTCACAGCCTCAGTAAATACAACCATTCTGGTCAGAAGATCTTTGATTGAGAGACCAGTCCCTTCCAGGATGAGGTCTTGATGAGGTGGCTCTGCAGTCTCCAACACCTTTCCACCCATTCCTTTGCCCCTCCCCCAACCCCCACCCTAGTGCAGATGGGTTGGAATTGTCCCTTTGGTGGACCATTACTTGCCAGCAGATTCCGAACCTTGGGGCAAGGTTAGGTGGGCTAGCCAACAGCTTAGTGGGTAGCAAGGATGAGTAACTCATTTCAGAAGCTCGATCACCTACTCCAAACCTCCCCCCCCACCACTGCCCCCAACTCTGACCCCCTCCCCATCCCTGCTGTCATACAGTCACAGTGACGGAAAGCATGGAAACAGACCCTTCGGTCCAACTCATCCATGCCAGCCAGACGTCCTGAATAAAGCTGGTCCCATTTGCCAGCATTTAGCCTACATCCCTTCCTATCCATGTAGCCATCCAGATGCCTTTTAAATGCTGTCATTGTACCGGCCTCCTTCAGTTCTTCTGGCAACTCATTCCAAACATGCACCACCCTCTATGTGAAAAAGTTGCCTCTTGGGTCCCTTTTATACCTTCGCCCTCTCACCTTAATGCTATGACCCCTGATTCTGGACTTCCCCACCCTGGGGAAAGGATGCTTGGCCATTCACCCTATGTACGCCCCTCAAGATCGCATGATACAGGGCAGGGGTTGGGAAGGGTAAAATGGCGCCCCCTTAAGGCCACTTTGGGTACCCCTTCACCTCACCAACGCCAATGTGGACAGGTCATTCCCCCTCAAGTTGGCAATAGTTGTTCATCACAATGATGTCAACGAGGAGGATGACCGTGTTGACGGTACCAACAGGCGGAGAGCGATGGGATTGTACCAGTCCAGGTTTTATCACCGTCTCTTCAATTCTGCTCGACGGACCTTCGCCAAACCTGCAGCGTTTACTCATCGCATTTCCATTTCTCTTGCAGCAAGGTAGCGGAGGGTCCTCCGGTTACCACGGAAACCCAGCTCCTGAGTCCAAAGTCAGCGGCCCAACAGCTCGATGACATGATGGCCAACCTGAATTGTGTAAGGTGTCCTGATAAGCTAAAGAACCATATCAGGGGGTCACTCAGGTTTGGAAAGACAAAGTGGCAGGCATCGTCTGTGCCAAAGGTGTGCCAGGCAGTGACCAAGACAGAATCGAACCATGGTCCCTTGACATTCAATGGCATCACCATCACTGAATCTCCCCACCCAGCCACTTATCAAAATCCTGGGACCATTGACCAGAAACTGAAATAGACCAGCCATAGAAGTACTGTGGTGTTAACAGACCATAGGCGGGAATGAACGTGTAACTCACGGGGATGCTGCACCTGCCTTTTCGTTAACTTCGGCAAACTGCGCCGGTCCCTCAGGTCCACATTCCTCCTTGACCTGATGGTTCTGGAGGATATTCCGGGGGCGTCCTTCGCCCCGGTCTCAGTGTGCCCCTGTCCCGGATCCTCAGCAGGGCGGTGAAGGGGGGTGGGGTGGGGGGGTGGGGGTGCGGTCAGATTCCCGGCCGGAATGCTGAACTCCGACTTGTCTATTCCCTCAGATCTTTGGTCCGAGCGGGCTGGAAGAGAAAGCGCCCGTTTCCAGATCAGATCCCGTTTCCGCCAAGGAAGCTGCTCATCCGGGAGCAGAGACGAACCTGGACAACATATTGGGCGCTTTGGAATCTGACCTCCACCAGCTGGGGGTCAGCACCGACGCCAAGGGGCTCTGTGGCTCCTGCAAGAAGCCAATCATCGGCACGGTGAGTCCCGCTCTTCCGCTGGCATCCGGGGACAACTGGGCCAGAGAGGCTTTCCCAGTCTCCCATCTGGAACGCTGCTGAAGTCTGGATAAACATCATCCAACGCTTGGCCCTCATCAGTACATTTAGGGTTGCAATGGGTTCTTGATGGGTCTGGTAGGGGCGAATCAGGGGTTAAGGTTAGGAAAGTGGATGTGAGGAACATCAGGATCAGCCGGGATCCTATGGAATGACCAAGCAGGCTTGAGGTTTTGAAGAGCTTCCTCCTCTTCCTTTGCCTCATGATCTCGCGGTCATGTAGTGAGCCAGCAATTGCCTGGAGGCACCGTTAACTGACGCAATGAACTTTATGTTTGTTTCGGACTTTCCCAGATTGTCACAGCGTTGGGGATGAATTGGCACCCAGAGCATTTTGTTTGCGCACACTGCAATGAAGAGATCGGGCTGAGGGGATTTTACGAGCGCGATTGCCGGGCGTACTGCGAGAAAGATTATCACACCTTGTTCTGCCCTCGTTGCGCATACTGCGGTGGACCCATTCTCAACGTAAGTCCACTTTGAGCCCCACTGCGGGACACGGTTAATGCTTCCAGTCTGGTCTGGCTCTCCTTCAGAGCTCCGGGTTCACAGCGCGTTCTCGGGAGTTTCGGGACCCTACAACATTGGCTGCCAATGTTTCAACCCTAATTCCTGATGACGGGCTTTTGGCTGAAACATCGATTCTCCTGCTCCTTGGATGCTGCCTGACCTGCTGAGCTTTTCCGAAACCACCCTCTGGACTCTGATCTCCAGTCCTCACTTTCTCACATGACCTACTGTTACACAGAACAAAGAAACCCGACAGTGTAGAAACAGGGCCTTCAGCCCAACAAGTCCAAACCGACACTCATAACGTATCCCACCCAGACCCATTGCCCTACCCTATTATTTCTAAATTTACTCCTGGCTAATGCACATACCCTACTCATCCCTGAACACTATGGGGCAATTTAGCACGGCCAATCCACCCTAACCTACACATCCCTGAACACTATGGGGTAATTTAGCACGGCCATTCCACCCTAACCTACACATCCCTGAACACTATGGGGTAATTTAGCACGGCCATTCCACCCTAATCTACACATCCCTGAACACTATAGGACAATTTAGCATGGCCAATCCACCCTAACCAACACATCCCTGAACACTATGTGTAATTTAGCATGGCCAATCCACCCTAACCTACACATCCCTGAACACTATGGGGTAATTTATCATGGCCAATCCACCCTAACCTACACATCCCTGAGCACTATGGGGTAATTTAGCATGGCCAATCCACCCTAACCTACACATCCCTGAACACTATGGGGTAATTTAGCATGGCCAATTCACGCTAACCTACACATCCCTGAACACTATGTGTAATTTAGCATGGCCAATCCACCCTAACCTGTATACCCCGGAACATTATGGGTAATTTAGCATGGCCAATCCACCCTAACCTGCACATCCCTGAACACTATGGGGTAATTTAGCATGGCCTATCCACCCTAAACTACACATCCCTGAACACTATGGGTAATTTAGCATGGCCAATCCACCCTAACCTACACATCCCTGAACACTATGGGGTAATTTAGCATGGCCTATCCACCCTAAACTACACATCCCTGAACACTATGGGGTAATTTAGCATGGCCAATCCACCCTAACCTACACATCCCTGAACACTATGGGGTAATTTAGCATGGCCAATCCACCCTAACCTACACATCCCTGAACACTATGGGGCAATTTAGCCTGACCAATCCACCCTGACCTGAGCATCTTTGGACTGTGGGAGGAAACCGGAAGAAACCCACGCAGACTTGGTGAGAATGTGCAAACTCCATAGAGAGTTGCCCGAGGAATCAAACCCGGGTCCCTGGTGCTGTGAGGCAACAATGCCAACCACTGAGCCACCCTACTGCCCCTTAGCCACCAACAGTCCTCATTACCAGTTGTTACACCTCCCAGTCAGGTCATTATCCACTCCTCTGTCAGTCCAACTGTTCTTCTCTTCCTTTGGGCTCTTCCCCCACCTATTGTTTATTCCTCCCCCCCTCACCCTCACCCTACCTGCCGCATGTAAACCAACATTTTCCCTAGCTACCGTCAGTTCTGAGGAAAGGTCACTGGACTTGAAATGTCAACTGCGATTTCTCTCCAGCGATGCTGCCAGACCCGCTGAGCTTTTCCAATGATTTCTGTTATTTTTTTTCCCCTGTAAGATTTGGCCTTGTTGATCCTCAGGCCATCTGTGGAGAAGCCTGAGAGGAATGTTTCTGCGTATTCTGACGGGGTGAAACCTGTCTTCGTAACTTTGCTCTGCTTTCCATTTTGCAGAAGGTGCTCACGGCGCTGGATAAGACCTGGCACCCGGACCATTTTTTCTGCGCTCACTGCGGTGAGAAATTCGGAAGTGAGGGTAAGTGTTTCAGGAGTGGTCACTGATCACCCCGCTGAGAGTGGTGCGCTGAGATTTTGATTTGCCCCTGTTGTGGAGTAGGCCAGACCACTCAAAACATTCTTAAGCAGGCAGCCCAGACTGAAACTTTGCAATTTGTTTCAGTAAGTGTTCAGTCAAAATTACCTTGAGTAAGTTAGCGAGATTGACTACCAGGTTATAAAACAGACCAAAAAAATTCTTCACGATCTTACACAAAGGACAGAATAACGAATATAGAACTCAGTCTATCCAAACTAGACCTAATTATCCTGCTCCGCATATACACAACAGTCCCAATAAGCAAACCCTCTTGAAAAACAGATGCTTACAGGTTGAAGTTAGAAGAGCAGAAGGAGAGAGAGAGAGACAGAGAGAGAAACAGATACAGAGAGAGAGAAGGAATTTCCACACAGCTCAGTGTTGAACTCCCAACTAGTTCTGGACTGAACTAAGCTGCTCAGCCAGAGAGCAGACCACTCCCCTTTCATTATACAGGTCACTTCTAAAACATGACCACTTTGGTCTCAAGTCTCATCTGTTTACATAGACACAAAAAGGCCTCTCAATGCCCTTTAATCTCTGTATCAAACCAGCCTAATTGGCACCGGGAGCGGTTTATTACTTATCTGAAAAATACCAAGGACACAGTATTGTTGAGAAATGGTACAGCTTTTAGAAAAATGGGACCAGTTTTGTGACACCCCCAAGAGATACTCCAGATGATATTGATCCCTTATTACTGTCATTAGCTTAACATATGAGGGATGTTTGAGGATGGAGTTCAAAAGGATGAGGGGTTGTTCTCATTGAAACATACAGAATTCTGAATGGTCTGGACAGAGTGGATGTTGGGAAGAAGTTTCCATTGGTCGGAGAGACAAGGACCTGAAGGCACAGCCTTAGGGTAAAGGGCAGGTGGAGATAAGGAGAAACGTCTTCAGCCAGAGAGTGGGGAATCCATGGAATTCACTGGCACAGAAGGCTGGGGAGGCCAGGTCATTCAGTCTACTTAAGACTGAGCTGGATAGGTTCTTGAGTATCAAGGGGATCCAGGGTTACGAGGGGAAAGTGGGAGAACGGAGTTGAGAAATGTATCAGCCATGAACGAATAGCGGAGCAGACTTGATGGGCTGAATGGCCTGATTTCTGCTCTTAGTATCATTATTACCCTGCGTCATATGGCCATAAGAAATGGGTGGGATTTGAAACCGAACCTTCCAGCCCTGAGCCGCGGACGGTACCTCAAAATCAGAAGATAAGAACTGAATGCAAGAGTAGGCCATGTGGCCCATCGATTCTGCTGTTCCTTTCAATAAGATCATGGCTGAACGAAGCTTGGGTCCCTGTCTCTGTGAGACAGCAGCACAAACTACTGAGTCCCCGAGCTAAAAAGGTCGAAGGTTATGGAGAGACAATCCAGCCATTGGATGGCATTCTCCGCACGAAAGAAATCAGCCCAGGCCATTCTCTTCATCCTCTGTGCTTTCCCCTTTATGGGAACACTGAGGTCGAGTGTTGCCCCGGCAGAGAAATTCTTGAGATGTCATTGAAACTGAAAACGGACCTATCACCAAAGTAGCTCAGAAAGGCTGCTATAGCCCATAACCGATATTCAGGCCCGACACTGCTAATGGGGGCTTGAATGTTGGCGTGAGTGGCTTGCTGCACGGTGGTAGTTCCCTCCCTCTGAGCCAGGTTCTAAGACCCAACCTGCTTGGGAAATGCCCCGCCAGCTCCGAACGGATTGATATGGATGTCAGGCCCTGTGCCTGATGCGCTGGTGTCAGATCCCTCTGATCCTCTCTTGCTGTCTCCCGCCCTGTACCGGGTCAGAAGGTTGTGTGTTCACTGCCCCGTTCCCACGCGTCACATCCTTCTCTCGTTCTTCCCTTCCAGGTTACCACGAGAAAGGTGGGAAGCCATACTGCCGCAAGGACTATTTCAACATGTTCGCTCCCAAGTGTGGCAGCTGTGACCACCCGGTGCTGGACAATTATCTATCAGCACTCAACAGTGTCTGGCATCCAGAGTGCTTTGTGTGCAGGGTAAGTGTCAGGGGTCAGACGAAGGCCTTCACGTGGGTGACATAGGGTCAAACAGCATGGAAACAGACCCTTCGCTTCATGCCGACCAGATATCCCAACCCAATTTAGTCCCATCTGCCAGAACTTGGCCCATATCTCTCTAAACCCTTCCTATTCATATACCCATCCAGATGCCTTTTAAATGCTGCAATTGTACCAGCCTCCACCTCTTCCTCTGCCAGCTCATTCCATACACGCACCACCCCCGCGTGAGAAAGTTGCCCCTTTTAAATCTTGTCCCCTCTCACAACCAATACTGTCTAGTTCCAGACTCCCCGACCCCAGGGAAAAAATCTTGTTGACTTATCCTATCCATGCCCCTTGTGATTTTATAAACCTCTATAAGGTCACCCCTCAACCTCCGACGCTCCAGGGAAAACAGCCCCAGCCTATCCCGCCTCTCCCTGTAGCTCCATCTTTGATATGAAGATGATGTGCAGGTTAAGGTGGATTGGTCATGCTAAATTACCCACATTGTCCAAGGATGTTTAGGTTAGAGTGGATTGGCTGTGATAAGTTGCCCATAGTGTTCAGGGATGCCTAAGTTAAATGCATTAGTCAAGGGTAACTATAGAGTAATGGGAATTGGGCTTGGGTTTGGGTGGGTTACTCTTTTGGAGTGTTGGCGTGGAATTATTGGGCCAAAGGGCCTATTTCCAGACTGTAGGGAAAACATCGGGAGTGGGTGGAAGGGTGAGGGGAGGGGGGTGGGGGTGGTGGTGGTGGTGGTGGTGGGGGGTGTGGGGGGGGGGGGAGGGGGGGAGGTGATCCGGTTTCCTTTCTGTTTCAATGTGTGGGGTTGAAGAGGCCAGGCAGGCTCGGCGCTGCCTCCTACTGTACGTGAGGGTAACTGCTCCCGTTCTCCTTTACCACCCCCAACCCCACCCCAGGAGTGTTTCATCCCGTTCGCTGGCGCCAGTTTCTTCGAACTGAACGGGATGCCTTACTGTGAGCTGCACTGGCACCAGCGCCAGGGGACACTGTGCAGCGGGTGCCAGAAACCCATCAGCGGGCGCTGCATATCGGCACTGGGCCGGAGATTCCACCCAGAGCACTTTGTCTGTGCATTCTGCCTCAAACAGCTCAGCCTGGGGAGCTTCAAGGAGCACAAGGACAAACCCTACTGCAACCCCTGCTTCCTCAAGCTGTTTGGCGCACTTTAGGCAGCACCTTCCCAGGTCCCTCCGACTCCACATTCTCTCTGCTGCAGGAGCCTCACCTGACCAGCACCCCCAACAGGAAGGACATGGACGTCAATGTGAACATCGATCCCACAGCCTGCTCTCTGCTCATCATGATTCACTGGGCCGCTTACCTTATGCAATAAACGTGTTGCTTTCCATTCTCAATGTTTGCCTTATTGGAAATGCTGACTGTGAGGAGTACTGGGTGGGTGGGCAGGGCTGTGATGGGGGGGAACTGGCGACACAGAGACCAAGAAATAATTTAAACCTCCACCCACCCTTCCCTGCCATAACGCACACACATGAGCGTGTGTGACAGAGTGTGTGCAAGTGTGACTTTGAAGGAGGAAGAGTTTGTGGTTGAGTTTGTTTGAGTGACAGGTAGTGCTGGAGGGTGTGTGAGGGCTATTTGTAAGATTGTGAGAATCTGTGAGAGGGTGAGTTTGTAAAGTTCTACAAGTGTGTGCCTGAGAGTCAGCACATAGATGTGAGAATGTATGTGTGTGAGAGCGAGAGACAGTGTATGTGAAAGCAATTCTGTGTCAGAGTGATTAGATTAGATTCCCTACAATGTGGAAACAGGCCCTTTGGCTCAACAAGTCCACACCGACCCTCTGAAAAGTAACCCACACAGACCCATGGCTAATGCACCTAACACCATTGGCAATTTAACATGGCCAATTCATCTGACCTACACATACTTAGACCATGGGAGGAAACCCAAGCAGAATGTGCAAATTCCACACAGATGGTTGCCCAAGGTTGGAATCAAACCTGGGACCCTGGTGCTCGGAAGCAGCAGTTCTAACCACTGAGCCACCGTGCCACCCTATGTTGAGAGGGAGTGTGTGTTGTGAGAGAGTGAGTCAGAGAGTGTCAAAGAAAGTGAGTGAGGAGTGGGAACACTTGAGGCGTTTCCCCTCCTTTCCACCCTCTTGGGTTTCTTTTCTCACCTGGGGGTAAGCTATTCCCATTGCCCTCGACTCTGTGTTTTGTCGAGTAGGATCTCTCCTTCGCCCAGTTTCAATTCCTCACAGGGTGGAATTCCCGCTGGAAGCTAAATTTTGTCTCGTGCACCAGCGCACAGAATGTTGGAGATGTACAGCACAGAAATAGACCCTTCGCTCTAACTCGTTCGTACATTTAAATAACACTTTGTTCTTTTGTCCTCCATTCCAAAGTGAACAAATTCAGATTGTCCTGCACTGTTTAATTTGGCAGTGTTTTGTCTAGTTACTTAGCCTGTCAATCTCTGTGTGTAAGCTCTCAGTATCCCTGTCACCAGCTGCCTTTCCCCCCCCTGTTGTGTCTGATGAAAGGCTTTTTTCTCAGGCTGGAGTCCCCTGAACCAGGGCTACTACTGCTTCACAAGAGGATAGAATGTGATACATTGGCACCCTCTTTTGGCCTCCCCATCTCGCTGCGCAGATGGATTTCTTCCTGCATTTGCTCCTGTCTGCTGTCCATTGTATTATTTCTGAATTGTACACACTCCAAATAAACCCCAAAAAACAATGAATGTGGAAATCGAGACGTATAGGTCTCATCCAAATCATTGATATCGATAACAGACAGCAATGGGCCCTGAGACATTCCATTACTCACAGGCCTCCAGTCCAATAAGCATCCTTCCACTATTACTCTCTGCTTCCTACCATCAAGCCAATGGTATCCAATTTGCCAGCTCCCCCTGAATTCCATGCGACCTAACCTTCCAGAGTAGCTTACCACATGGAACCTTATCAAAGGGCTTACTGAAATCTATATAGACTACGTCTAGCATCCAGCCGTTGTCAACCTTCCTGAGTGAAAAGTGAAATCTCCTCAAGGCTCCTCTTAGTCTCTCACTGCAAGGTGGATGAGGCCAGTCATGGGGAGACCAAAAGCAGGCCGGATGTGCTGTGGTCTCCATCTCCATTTCAGTAGACTGGGTGGGAGGGGCTTGCATCCTTCACCAGCTTCCCATGCTTTCCCTCTGGCTTGAGTTGGCCAAATAGCCTTCCTCCACGCTCTCTATCAGGGTGCAGGCTGGCTATAATTGGCTGATACAGGGTTGGGTGACCTTTGATTGAGATTGGTTCACTCAGTTGGCTGACAGTTGGTATACACTGCAATAGCAGAGCTTCCTATGAAGGACTCTCCTTCTCAGCCTCTCCCCTCACCTGTGGGATGATGACCTTCCAGTGAAACCACCACCAGTCATCTCTCTCTCTCTAATGAGGAGCTGCCCTTCCTTGTATCTACAAGACTGTGGACAAGATGGGTCATTGTACTCACAGAAAGGTCAGGGTAGAGGAAGAGAAACAATTTCTACTGGTTGGAGATTCTTTGAATCCCTACAGTGTGAAAACAGGCCCTTCAGCCCAACAGGTCCTCATCGACCCTCCCGAACCTATTGGGTATTCCACTCAAACCTGTTTCCCATTAATCAATATTTACCCCTGACTAATGCAACTGACCTACACATCCCTGAATACTGTGGGTAATTTAGGATGGTCAATCCACCCTAACCTGCACATCCCTGAACACTATGGGACAATTTAGCACAGCCAATCCACCCTAACCTACATATCCCTGAACACTATGGGACAATTTAGCATGGCCAATCCGCCCTAACATACACATCTATGGAGTGTGGGAGGAAACAGGAGCACCCAGAGGAAACCCATGCAGATGAAGAACAGGCATCCATTGGGATTCTGTCTACTCTCATCGTCTGTAATATTTGCCTTCATTTTACTTCTCTTCAAGGGATCAGTGATATTGCTGTCTACCGTGAATTCAGCTGTCAGCAGTGACACCGCACACACTGGAGCCCACCGTTGGGATTTGGGACACATTCAGCCAGTTCCCACAGCCACACTCAGTCTGATTGCCCCTTCTGCACCGATTGTCACCTCGCCTTACCTTGATCCAGGGCAACTTATCAACCCCTAATGGACTGACCCCCCCACACACTGAATCTTCTTCAACACTTTCAGCTCCGCACATCAGTCAGACTCCACCAGGGAAAAGCCATGGGATAGAGCCCTTTGTGGTCAATGCCACCTTCCTGTTAATGAGGCACTGCCCGGTGTGTGCCTGGAGACAGTGATCAGTGAGACTGGAGAATTGGGGAGCCAGTCAGACTGGCTCAATCAGCTTCCACGTACCCATCACCGTCGTGTTGGATAGCTTGCTGGATGAGTGAGGATGTGGGCAAGGGGGGGGGGGGGGGGGAAACAGGGCAGGGGGCAGTCACACTACACACAGAGTGACCAGAGAGACAGTTCCCATGAGACTGAGCCCATCATGACCCGGGGGAGGCCAACTCTGAACACCAGTCCCACTCGACCCACCTCATCTCCAACAAACTGGGGCAAGGTCTACAATTAACAACCTAATAGTCTCCAGGCTGTTGGGCCAGTACAGAGGGAGATTTAATCTAACACCACACTGTCACGGTTAGAAACAAAATTCAATAAAATTTAGACAAGACCACCAAAACTGGAAACAAGACAATTTATTACGAACTTGCAAGTAAGGGCTTCAATTGCATAAGAAAATGAGCAAATTAGAACTTAGATTAGTGTACAGTTATACCCTTTGAGCTGACTGGGTAATTAGGAGTCTGGAGAGATGACCTCAATCTCTCTCACTGTGCCAGACCACTGCCCAGCTGTGCTCCACCCTTATTACCTCGCCCTTCCCCAGGTTGTAAGTGCTGACACATACATTTATTTTGTCGACAGTACATCTAGATCTGGTTTAACATTTTGTATCAATTCTGCTGGTACATTCCATCCTCGGACATTTCATTAACTTGTATCATTTTATATAGCTCAAACATTTCGGTTATCTCAACTTTTTGCTGAAAGCATAATTTTACAAAAATAATTTTTTGTTATAGTAATTACATACCAAAGTTAGGATTTGATTAACCACAATTATACACTGAAAAGTCCCTAAATACCTGCAGGGTTAATAGTTCTCTTGCTGTACCCCTTTTCTGTATGCTTTTTCTATATCTGCAAAAACAATACTTTACCCCATTTCTAACACTGTCCTGAGAGTGTTTGATGGGACAGTATAGAGAGAGATTTACTCTGTATCCAATCCTGTGCTGTCACTGTCCTGGGAGTGTTTGATAGGGGACAATGTAGAGAGAGCTTTACTCTGTATCTAACCCATGCTGTCCCTGTCCTGGGAGTGTTTGATGGGGGACAGTGTAGAGTGAGCTTTACATTGTATCTAACACCATGTTGTCACTGTCCCTGGGAGTGTTTGATGGAGACAGTGTAGAGGAGGCTTTACTCTGTATCTAACCCCATGCTGTCCCTGTCCTGGGAGTGTTTGATGGGGGACAGTGTAGAGGGACCTTTACTCTGTATCAAACACCGTGTTGTCACTGTCCTGGGAGTGTTTGATAGGGGACAGTGTAGAGGGACCTTTACTCTGTATCTAACCCAGTGTTGTCACTGTCCTGGGAGTGTTTGGTGGGGGAACAGGGGAGAGGGAGATTTACTCTGTATCTAACCCCATTCTCCCCAGTCTCAGAGATTCAGATGGAGAAAGCTTAGAGGAACATTCATGGAGCTGCCCTGAATGTGTTTGATGGGGACAGGATCAGGGAGGTGGGTGATTTCATCCCACACAGTTTTGCCCATTCACCCAGTCTGTCATTCTCCCTTTCTAATTGATGGTAGGGTCAGTGAATTTTATTGGTTACTGGGGGATAAATGTTTCATATATTCAAACTGAGCAGATGTTGCCAGTCTCTCTTGCATTTCCCGATGTATAAAGTCAATGTCAGTGCTGTGCTGATATAAAATAGTGGCTGTGGACAAATCTAAGATGTCTGCCTGACTCATTTGGGTCAGGAATGCTTTCAGCAAGAGAGAAGGGGAATATGTCAAAAGCCATTTCCATTCATTAATGCTAGCAGAGATAGAAAATGGAGACAGCTCTTTGAAGGTGATTAAAATGTAAATTCCAGAACCTGTTTACAGTGAATGCGGAGAGACAATGTCACATTCCAGCAAGGTCTGCCTTACTTTCCAAAATCCTAACATCTGAGAAACTCAAATATACAAAACCTGAAAGAGCTCAGCCACTGAATTGTAGATTTGCAGCCTTGGATCAGAATCCTGTCTGGCTAGGCCTCATCCCAAATTCAGGGGTTTCTCAGCAGTTGAGTCCTGTCTGGCTCAGCTCATTTTTGAGTTGGTCCATGGTGGGTACTTTCTCCTCTGGTTTCTTCCCTCTCGTATCCCGTTGCTCTGTTTATAAATTGCCCAATACCCTCAATTTGATTGTAATCTGTAGCTCACTCCTGGATATCTGTTATTCTACATATAATCGTCCCAAATCAACTTGATAAAATTCCAATTTGTAACTGCCTTCCATTTAGAAGGATCTCTGTACATTAACCACCTCAACACCTCAAACCTTTGACTAGATTCCAAACAGCCCCTCAGTTTGTACAGGATCATCTCTCAGCCTCCTGCAGACGGAATACAGTGAGATGGGAAGTGATGGTGTTTGGATATTAGACTGAGGGACAATGCAGACTAAATGGTCCAATGTTAAACTGGATGGCAGAAACAGAGAAGGATTCCGTCGTGGATCAGGAATACGATGTGCAAGGGTGTGTGTGTGTGTGAACACGTGAGAAAAAATGAGTGAATGTGATTGACGGATGATCTATGGTTTGTGGATCATAACTGGAACTGTTACATAAACACGCGGTTTACACACAGTCACATTACGGAGTGATAGCATTGACACGGAAACTGTGCACCCAGATAGAGACACACACACAGACAGAAACCGGCAAGGTCTCCCAAACACACACACACACAGAAACAGGCAATGTCTCCCAAACACACACACACACAGAAACAGGCAATGTCTCCCAAACACACACACACACAGAAACAGGCAATGTCTCCCAAACACACACACACACACACACACACACACACACACACAGAAACAGGCAAGGTCTCCCAAACACACACACACACACAAACACACAGAAACAGGCAACGTCTCCCAAACACACACACACACAGAAACAGGCAAGGTCTCCCAAACACACACACACACACACACACACACAGACAGAAACAGGCAAGGTCTCCCAAACACACACACACACACAGAAACAGGCAAGGTCTCCCAAACACAGACACACACACACACACACTGAAACAGGCAAGGTCTCCCAAACACAGACACACACACACACACAGAAACAGGCAAAGTCTCCCAAACACACACACACAAACAGGCAAGGTCTCCCAAACACACACAGAGAAACAGGCAAGTCTCCCAAACACACACACACACAGAAACAGGCAAGCGCACACACACACACACACACACACACAGAAACAGGCAAGGTCTCCCAAACATACACACACAGAAACAGGCAAGGTCTCCCAAACACACACACACACACAGAAACAGGCAAGGTCTCCCAAACACACACACACACACAGAAACAGGCAAGGTCTCCCAAAAACACACACACACAGAAACAGGCAAGGTCTCCCAAACACACACACACACACATACACACAGAAACAGAGAAACAGGCAAGGTCTCCCAAACACACACACACATACACACAGAAACAGAGAAACAGGCAAGGTCTCCCAAACACACACACACAGACAGAAACAGGCAAGGTCTCCCAAACACACACAGAAACAGGCAAGGTCTCCCAAACACACACACACACAGACACAGAAACAGGCAAGGTCTCCCAAACACACACACACACACAGACAGAAACAGGCAAGGTCTCCCAAACACACACACACACACACAGAAACAGGCAAGGTCTCCCAAACACACACACACACACATACACACAGAAACAGAGAAACAGGCAAGGTCTCCCAAACACACACACACACATACACACAGAAACAAAGAAACAGGCAAGGTCTCCCAAACACACACACACAGACACAGAAACAGGCAAGGTCTCCCAAACACACACACACACAGACACAGAAACAGGCAAGGTCTCCCAAACACACACACACACACAGAAACAGGCAAGGTCTCCCAAACACACACACACACACACACAGAAAGAGGCAAGGTCTCCCAAACACACACACACACACAGAAACAGGCAAGGTCTCCCAAACACACACACACACACACAGAAACAGGCAAGGTCTCCCAAACACAGACAGAAACAGGCAAGGTCTCCCAAACACACACAGAAACAGGCAAGGTCTCCCAAACACACACAGAAACAGGCAAGGTCTCCCAAACACACACAGAAACAGGCAAGGTCTCCCAAACACACACACACACACACAGAAACAGGCAAGGTCTCCCAAACACACACACACACAGAAACAGGCAAGGTCTCCCAAACACACACACACACACACACACAGAAACAGGCAAGGTCTCCCAAACACACACACACACAGAAACAGGCAAGGTCTCCCAAACACACACAGACAGAAACAGGCAAGGTCTCCCAAACACACACAGACAGAAACAGGCAAGGTCTCCCAAACACACACAGACAGAAACAGGCAAGGTCTCCCAAACACACACAGAAACAGGCAAGGTCTCCCAAACACACACAGAAACAGGCAAGGTCTCCCAAACACAGACAGAAACAGGCAAGGTCTCCCAAACACACACAGAAACAGGCAAGGTCTCCCAAACACACACAGAAACAGGCAAGGTCTCCCAAACACACACAGAAACAGGCAAGGTCTCCCAAACACACACACACACACACAGAAACAGGCAAGGTCTCCCAAACACACACACACACAGAAACAGGCAAGGTCTCCCAAACACACACACACACACACACACAGAAACAGGCAAGGTCTCCCAAACACACACACACACAGAAACAGGCAAGGTCTCCCAAACAAACACGCACACACACACAGAAACAGGCAAGGTCTCCCAATCACACACACACACACACACACAGAAACAGGCAAGGTCTCCCAAACACACACACACACACAGAAACAGGCAAGGTCTCCCAAACACACACATACACACACACACACAGAAACAGGCAAGGTCTCCCAAACACACACACACACACACAGAAACAGGCAAGGTCTCCCAAACACACACACACACAGAAACAGGCAAGGTCTCCCAAACACACACACAGAAACAGGCAACGTCTCCCAAACACACACACACACAGAAACAGGCAAGGTCTCCCAAACACACACACACACAAACAGACACAGAAACATGCAAGGTCTCCCAATCACACACACACACACACACACACACACACACACACACACACACACACACACACACACACAGGCAAGGTCTCCCAAACACACACACACACACACACACACACAGAAACAGGCAAGGTCTCCCAAACACACACACACACAGAAACAGGCAAGGTCTCCCAAACACACACACACACACAGACACAGAAACAGGCAAGGTCTCCCAAACACACACACACACAGACAGAAACAGGCAAGGTCTCCCAAACACACACACAAACAGGCAAGGTCTCCCAAACACACACACACACAGACAGAAACAGGCAAGGTCTCCCAAACACACACACACAGAAACAGGCAAGGTCTCCCAAACACACACACACACAGAAACAGGCAACGTCTCCCAAACACACATACACACACACACAGAAACAGGCAAGGTCTCCCAAACACACACACACAAACAGACACAGAAACAGGGAAGCTCTCCCAAACACACACACAAACAGAAACAGGCAAGGTCTCCCAAACACACACACACACACACACACACACACACACACACACACAGAAACAGGCAAGGAGTCCCAAATACACACACACAGAAACAGCAAGGTCTCCCAAACACACACACACACACAGACACAGAAACAGGCAAGGTCTCCCAAACACACACACACACAGACAGAAACAGGCAAGGTCTCCCAAACACACACACAAACAGGCAAGGTCTCCCAAACACACACACACACAGACAGAAACAGGCAAGGTCTCCCAAACACACACACACAGAAACAGGCAAGGTCTCCCAAACACACACACACACAGAAACAGGCAACGTCTCCCAAACACACATACACACACACACAGAAACAGGCAAGGTCTCCCAAACACACACACACAAACAGACACAGAAACAGGGAAGCTCTCCCAAACACACACACAAACAGAAACAGGCAAGGTCTCCCAAACACACACACACACACACACACACACACACACACAGAAACAGGCAAGGAGTCCCAAATACACACACACAGAAACAGCAAGGTCTCCCAAACACACACACACACACAGAAACAGGCAAGGTCTCCCAAACACACACACACACACACAGAAACAGGCAAGGTCTCCCAAAAACACACACACAGACAGAAACAGGCAAGGTCTCCAAAACACACACACACACACACACACTGAAACAGGCAAAGTCTCCCAAACACACACACACACAAACAGGCAAGGTCTCCCAAACACACATACACACACACAGAAACAGGCAAGGTCTCCCAAACACACACACACAAACAGACACAGAAACAGGGAAGCTCTCCCAAACACACACACAAACAGAAACAGGCAAGGTCTCCCAAACACACACACACACACACACACACACACACACACACACACACACACACACACACAGAAACAGGCAAGGTGTCCCAAATACACACACACAGAAACAGCAAGGTCTCCCAAACACACACACACACACAGAAACAGGCAAGGTCTCCCAAACACACACACACACACACACAGAAACAGGCAAGGTCTCCCAAAAACACACACACAGACAGAAACAGGCAAGGTCTCCAAAACACACACACACACACACACACTGAAACAGGCAAAGTCTCCCAAACACACACACACACAAACAGGCAAGGTCTCCCAAACACAGATACACACAGAAACAGGCAAGCACACACACACACACACACACACACACACTCACACACAGAGAAACAGGCAAGGGCTCCCAAACATACACACACAAACACACACAGAAACAGGCAAGGTCTCCCACACACACACAAACACACACAGAAACAGGCAAGGTCTCCCAAACACACACACACACACACACACAGAAACAGGCAAGGTCTCCCAAACACACACAAACACACACAGAAACAGGCAAGGTCTCCCAAACACACACACACACATACACACAAACAGAGAAACAGGCAAGGTCTCCCAAACACACACACACAGACAGAAACAGGCAAGGTCTCCCAAACACACACAGAAACAGGCAAGGTCTCCCAAACACACACACATACAGAAACAGGCAAGGTCTCCCAAACACACACACACACACACACACACAGAAACAGGCAAGGTCTCCCAAACACACACACACACACAGAAACAGGCAAGGTCTCCCAAACACACACAGAAACAGGCAAGGTCTCCCAAACACACACACACACAGAAACAGGCAAGGTCGCCCAAACACACACACACACACACACACACAGAAACAGGCAAGGTCTCCCAAACACACACACACACACACAGAAACAGGCAAGGTCTCCCAAACACAGACACACACACACACACACAGAAACAGGCAAGGTCTCCCAAACACAGACACACACACACACACACTGAAACAGGCAAGGTCTCCCAAACACAGACACACACACACACACTGAAACAGGCAAGGTCTCCCAAACACAGACACACACACACACACTGAAACAGGCAAGGTCTCCCAAACACAGACACACACACACACACTGAAACAGGCAAAGTCTCCCAAACACACACACACACAGAAACAGGCAAGGTCTCCCAAACACACACACACACACAGACACAGAAACAGGCAAGGTCTCCCAAACACACACACACACAGACAGAAACAGGCAAGGTCTCCCAAACACACACACAAACAGGCAAGGTCTCCCAAACACACACACACACAGACAGAAACAGGCAAGGTCTCCCAAACACACACACACAGAAACAGGCAAGGTCTCCCAAACACACACACACACAGAAACAGGCAACGTCTCCCAAACACACATACACACACACACAGAAACAGGCAAGGTCTCCCAAACACACACACACAAACAGACACAGAAACAGGGAAGCTCTCCCAAACACACACACAAACAGAAACAGGCAAGGTCTCCCAAACACACACACACACACACACACACACACACACACACACACACAGAAACAGGCAAGGAGTCCCAAATACACACACACAGAAACAGCAAGGTCTCCCAAACACACACACACACACAGAAACAGGCAAGGTCTCCCAAACACACACACACACACAGAAACAGGCAAGGTCTCCCAAAAACACACACACAGACAGAAACAGGCAAGGTCTCCAAAACACACACACACACACACACACTGAAACAGGCAAAGTCTCCCAAACACACACACACACAAACAGGCAAGGTCTCCCAAACACACATACACACAGAAACAGGCAAGCACACACACACACACACACACACACACACACACACACAGAGAAACAGGCAAGGTCTCCCAAACATACACACACAAACAGACACAGAAACAGGCAAGGTCTCCCAATCACACACACACAGAAACAGGCAAGGTCTCCCAAACGCACACACATACACACACACAGACACAGAAACAGGCAAGGTCTCCCAAACACACACACACACACACACACACACACACACACAGAAACAGGCAAGGTCTCCCAAACACACACACACACACACACACACAGAGAAACAGGCAAGGTCTCCCAAACACACACAGAAACAGGCAAGGTCTCCCAAACACACACACACAGAAACAGGCAAGGTCTCCCAAACACACACACACACACACACAGAAACAGGCAAGTTCTCCCAAACACACACACACAGAAACAGGCAAGGTCTCCCAAACACACACACACACACACACACACACACACACACACACACACACACACACACAGAAACAGGCAAGGTCTCCCAAACACACACACACACACACACACACACACACACACACACACACACACACAGAAACAGGCAAGGTCTCCCAAACACACACACACACACACACACAGAAACAGGCAAGGTCTCCCAAACACACACACACACAGAAACAGGCAAGGTCTCCCAAACACACACACACACACACACACACACACACAGAAACAGGCAAGGTCTCCCAAACACACACACACACACAGAACCAGGCAAGGTCTCCCAAACACACACACACACAGAAACAGGCAAGGTCTCCCAAACACACACACACAGACAGAAACAGGCTAGGTCTCCCAAACACAGACAGAAACAGGCAAGGTCTCCCAAACACACACAGAAACAGGCAAGGTCTCCCAAACACACACACACACACAGAAACAGGCAAGGTCTCCCAAACACACACACACACAGAAACAGGCAAGGTCTCCCAAACACACACACACACACAGAAACAGGCAAAGTCTCCCAAACACACACACACACAAAGAAACAGGCAAAGTCTCCCAAACACACACACACACACACAGAAACAGGCAAGGTCTCCCAAACACACACACACACAGAAACAGGCAAGGTCTCCCAAATACACACACACCCAGAAACAGGCAAGGTCTCCCAAATACACACACACACAGAAACAGGCAAGGTCTCCCAAACACACACACACACAGAAACAGGCAAGGTCTCCCAAACACACACAGAAACAGGCAAGGTCTCCCAAACACACACAGAAACAGGCAAGGTCTCCCAAACACACACACACACACAGAAACAGGCAAGGTCTCCCAAACACACACACACACACACAGAAACAGGCAAGGTCTCCCAAACACACACACACACACAGAAACAGGCAAGGTCTCCCAAACACACACACACACAGAAACAGGCAAGGTCTCCCAAACACTCACACACACACACAGAAACAGGCAAGGTCTCCCAAACACACACACACACACACACACACACACACACACACACACACACACACACACACACAGAAACAGGCAAGGTCTCCCAAACACACACACACACACACACACACACACACACACACAGAAACAGGCAAGGTCTCGCAAAAACACACACACACAGAAACAGGCAAGGTCTCCCAAACACACACACACACACACACACACAGAAACAGAGAAACAGGCAAGGTCTCCCAAACTCACACACACAGACAGAAACAGGCAAGGTCTCCCAAACACACACAGAAACAGGCAAGGTCTCCCAAACACACACACACACAGAAACAGGCAAGGCCTCCCAAACACACACACACACAGAAACAGGCAAGGTCTCCCAAACACACACACACACAGAAACAGGCAAGGTCTCCCAAACACACACACAGAAACAGGCAAGGTCTCCCAAACACACACACACACACAGAGAAACAGGCAAGGACTCCCAAACACACACACACACAGAAACAGGCAAGGTCTCCCAAACACACACACACACAGAAACAGGCAAGGTCTACCAAACACACACACACACAGAAACAGGCAAGGTCTCCCAAACACACACAGAAACAGGCAAGGTCTCCCAAACACACACACACAGAAACAGGCAAGGTCTCCCAAACACACACACACACAGAAACAGGCAAGGTCTCCCAAACACACACACACACAGAAACAGGCAAGGTCTCCCAAACACACACACACACAGAAACAGGCAAGGTCTCCCAAACACACACACACACAGAAACAGGCAAGGTCTCCCAAACACACACACACACAGAGAAACAGGCAAAGTCTCCCAAACACACACACACACAGAAACAGGCAAGGTCTCCCAAACACACACACACACAGAAACAGGCAAGGTCTCCCAAACACACACACACACAGAAACAGGCAAGGTCTCCCAAACACTCACAGAAACAGGCAAGGTCTCCCAAACACACACACACACAGAAACAGGCAAGGTCTCCCAAACACACACACACACACACACACACACAGAGAAACAGGCAAGGCTCCCAAACACACACACACACACACACACACACACACACACACACACAGAAACAGGCAAGGTCTCCCAAACACACACACACACACACACACAGAAACAGGCAAGGTCTCCCAAACACACACACACACACAGAAACAGGCAAGGTCACCCAAACACGCACACACACACAGAAACAGGCAAGGTCTCCCAAACACACACACACACACAGACACAGAAACAGGCAAGGTCTCCCAATCACACACACACACACACACACACACACACACACACACACACAGAGAAACAGGCAAGGTCTCCCAAACACACACAGAAACAGGCAAGGTCTCCCAAACACACACACACACAGAAACAGGCAAGGTCTCCCAAACACACACACACACAGAAACAGGCAAGGTCTCCCAAACACACACACACACAGAAACAGGCAAGGTCTCCCAAACACACACACACACAGAAACAGGCAAGGTCTCCCAAACACACACACACACAGAAACAGGCAAGGTCTCCCAAACACACACACACACAGAGAAACAGGCAAAGTCTCCCAAACACACACACACACACACACACACACACAGAAACAGGCAAGGTCTCCCAAACACACACACAGAAACAGGCAAGTTCTCCCAAACACACACACACACAGAAACAGGCAAGGTCTCCCAAACACTCAGAAACAGGCAAGGTCTCCCAAACACACACACACACAGAAACAGGCAAGGTCTCCCAAACACACACACACACACAGAGAAACAGGCAAGGCTCCCAAACACACACACACACACACACAGAAACAGGCAAGATCTCCCAAACACACACACACACACAGAAACAGGCAATGTCTCCCAAACAGACACACATACACACACACACAGAAACAGGCAAGGTCACCCAAACACGCACACACACACAGAAACAGGCAAGGTCTCCCAAACACACACACACACACACACAGACACAGAAACAGGCAAGGTCTCCCAATCACACACACACACACACACACACACAGAAACAGGCAAGGTCTCCCAAACACACACACACACAAACAGGCAAGGTCTCCCAAACACACACACACACACACACACAGAAATAGGCAAGGTCTCCCAAACACACACACACAGAAACAGGCAAGGTCTCCCAAACACACACACACAGACAGAAACAGGCTAGGTCTCCGAAACACACACAGAAACAGGCAAGGTCTCCCAAACACACACACACAGACAGAAACAGGCTAGGTCTCCCAAACACACACACACACAGAAATAGGCAAGGTCTCCCAAACACACACACACATACACAGAAACAGGCAAGGTCTCCCAAACACACACATACACACACACACACAGAAACAGGCAAGGTCTCCCAAACACACACACACACAGAAACAGGCAAGGTCTCCCAAACACACACACACACACACACACAGAAACAGGCAAGGTCTCCCAAACACACACACACACACACACACACACAGAGAAACAGGCAAGGTCTCCCAAACACACACACACAGACAGAAACAGGCTAGGTCTCCCAAACACAGACAGAAACAGGCAAGGTCTCCCAAACACACACAGAAACAGGCAAGGTCTCCCAAACACACACACACACACACAGAAACAGGCAAGGTCTCCCAAACACACACACACACAGAAACAGGCAAGGTCTCCCAAACACACACACACACACAGAAACAGGCAAAGTCTCCCAAACACACACACACACACAGAAACAGGCAAAGTCTCCCAAACACACACACACACACAGAAACAGGCAAGGTCTCCGAAACACACACACACACAGAAACAGGCAAGGTCTCCCAAATACACACACACACAGAAACAGGCAAGGTCTCCCAAATACACACACACACACACAGAAACAAACAGAAACAGGCAAGGTCTCCCAAACACACACACACACAGAAACAGGCAAGGTCTCCCAAACACACACACACACAGAAACAGGCAAGGTCTCCCAAACACACACAGAAACAGGCAAGGTCTCCCAAACACACACAGAAACAGGCAAGGTCTCCCAAACACACACAGAAACAGGCAAGGTCTCCCAAACACACACACACACACAGAAACAGGCAAGGTCTCCCAAACACACACACACACACAGAAACAGGCAAGGTCTCCCAAACACACACACACACAGAAACAGGCAAGGTCTCCCAAACACACACACACACAGAAACAGGCAAGGTCTCCCAAACACACACACACACACACACACACACACACACACACACAGAAACAGGCAAGGTCTCCCAAAAACACACACACACAGAAACAGGCAAGGTCTCCCAAACACACACACACACACACACACACACACAGAAACAGAGAAACAGGCAAGGTCTCCCAAACACACACACACACACATACACACAGAAACAGAGAAACAGGCAAGGTCTCCCAAACACACACACACAGACAGAAACAGGCAAGGTCTCCCAAACACACACAGAAACAGGCAAGGTCTCCCACACACACACAAACACACACAGAAACAGGCAAGGTCTCCCAAACACACACACACACACACACACATACACACACACACACAGAAACAGGCAAGGTCTCCCAAACACACACACACACACACAGAAACAGGCAAGGTCTCCCAAAAACACACACACAGAAACAGGCAAGGTCTCCCAAACACACACACACACATACACACAAACAGAGAAACAGGCAAGGTCTCCCAAACACACACACACAGACAGAAACAGGCAAGGTCTCCCAAACACACACAGAAACAGGCAAGGTCTCCCAAACACACACACATACAGAAACAGGCAAGGTCTCCCAAACACACACACACACACACACACACACACACACACACACACACACACAGAAACAGGCAAGGTCTCCCAAACACACACACACACACAGAAACAGGCAAGGTCTCCCAAACACACACAGAAACAGGCAAGGTCTCCCAAACACACACACACACAGAAACAGGCAAGGTCGCCCAAACACACACACACACACACACACACAGAAACAGGCAAGGTCTCCCAAACACACACACACACACACAGAAACAGGCAAGGTCTCCCAAACACAGACACACACACACACACACAGAAACAGGCAAGGTCTCCCAAACACAGACACACACACACACACACTGAAACAGGCAAGGTCTCCCAAACACAGACACACACACACACACTGAAACAGGCAAGGTCTCCCAAACACAGACACACACACACACACTGAAACAGGCAAGGTCTCCCAAACACAGACACACACACACACACTGAAACAGGCAAAGTCTCCCAAACACACACACACACAGAAACAGGCAAGTCTCCCAAACACACACACACACACAGAAACAGGCAAGCACACACACACACACACACACACACACACACACACACAGAGAAACAGGCAAGGTCTCCCAAACATACACACACAAACAGACACAGAAACAGGCAAGGTCTCCCAATCACACACACACAGAAACAGGCAAGGTCTCCCAAACGCACACACATACACACACACAGACACAGAAACAGGCAAGGTCTCCCAAACACACACACACACACACACACACACACACACACAGAAACAGGCAAGGTCTCCCAAACACACACACACACACACACACACAGAGAAACAGGCAAGGTCTCCCAAACACACACAGAAACAGGCAAGGTCTCCCAAACACACACACACAGAAACAGGCAAGGTCTCCCAAACACACACACACACACACACAGAAACAGGCAAGTTCTCCCAAACACACACACACAGAAACAGGCAAGGTCTCCCAAACACACACACACACACACACACACACACACACACACACACACACACACACAGAAACAGGCAAGGTCTCCCAAACACACACACACACACACACACACACACACACACACACACACACACAGAGAAACAGGCAAGGTCTCCCAAACACACACACACACACACACACAGAAACAGGCAAGGTCTCCCAAACACACACACACACAGAAACAGGCAAGGTCTCCCAAACACACACACACACACACACACACACACAGAAACAGGCAAGGTCTCCCAAACACACACACACACACAGAACCAGGCAAGGTCTCCCAAACACACACACACACAGAAACAGGCAAGGTCTCCCAAACACACACACACAGACAGAAACAGGCTAGGTCTCCCAAACACAGACAGAAACAGGCAAGGTCTCCCAAACACACACAGAAACAGGCAAGGTCTCCCAAACACACACACACACACAGAAACAGGCAAGGTCTCCCAAACACACACACACACAGAAACAGGCAAGGTCTCCCAAACACACACACACACACAGAAACAGGCAAAGTCTCCCAAACACACACACACACACAGAAACAGGCAAAGTCTCCCAAACACACACACACACACACAGAAACAGGCAAGGTCTCCCAAACACACACACACACAGAAACAGGCAAGGTCTCCCAAATACACACACACCCAGAAACAGGCAAGGTCTCCCAAATACACACACACACAGAAACAGGCAAGGTCTCCCAAACACACACACACACAGAAACAGGCAAGGTCTCCCAAACACACACAGAAACAGGCAAGGTCTCCCAAACACACACAGAAACAGGCAAGGTCTCCCAAACACACACACACACACAGAAACAGGCAAGGTCTCCCAAACACACACACACACACAGAAACAGGCAAGGTCTCCCAAACACACACACACACACAGAAACAGGCAAGGTCTCCCAAACACACACACACACAGAAACAGGCAAGGTCTCCCAAACACTCACACACACACACAGAAACAGGCAAGGTCTCCCAAACACACACACACACACACACACACACACACACACACACACATACACACACAGACACAGAAACAGGCAAGGTCTCCCAAACACACACACACACACACACACACACACACACACACAGAAACAGGCAAGGTCTCGCAAAAACACACACACACAGAAACAGGCAAGGTCTCCCAAACACACACACACACACACACACACAGAAACAGAGAAACAGGCAAGGTCTCCCAAACTCACACACACAGACAGAAACAGGCAAGGTCTCCCAAACACACACAGAAACAGGCAAGGTCTCCCAAACACACACACACACAGAAACAGGCAAGGCCTCCCAAACACACACACACACAGAAACAGGCAAGGTCTCCCAAACACACACACACACAGAAACAGGCAAGGTCTCCCAAACACACACACAGAAACAGGCAAGGTCTCCCAAACACACACACACACACAGAGAAACAGGCAAGGTCTCCCAAACACACACACACACAGAAACAGGCAAGGTCTCCCAAACACACACACACACAGAAACAGGCAAGGTCTACCAAACACACACACACACAGAAACAGGCAAGGTCTCCCAAACACACACAGAAACAGGCAAGGTCTCCCAAACACACACACACAGAAACAGGCAAGGTCTCCCAAACACACACACACACAGAAACAGGCAAGGTCTCCCAAACACACACACACACAGAAACAGGCAAGGTCTCCCAAACACACACACACACAGAAACAGGCAAGGTCTCCCAAACACACACACACACAGAAACAGGCAAGGTCTCCCAAACACACACACACACAGAGAAACAGGCAAAGTCTCCCAAACACACACACACACAGAAACAGGCAAGGTCTCCCAAACACACACACACACAGAAACAGGCAAGGTCTCCCAAACACACACACACACAGAAACAGGCAAGGTCTCCCAAACACTCACAGAAACAGGCAAGGTCTCCCAAACACACACACACACAGAAACAGGCAAGGTCTCCCAAACACACACACACACACACACACACACAGAGAAACAGGCAAGGCTCCCAAACACACACACACACACACACACACACACACACACACACAGAAACAGGCAAGGTCTCCCAAACACACACACACACAGAAACAGGCAAGGTCTCCCAAACACACACACACACACAGAAACAGGCAAGGTCACCCAAACACGCACACACACACACAGAAACAGGCAAGGTCTCCCAAACACACACACACACACAGACACAGAAACAGGCAAGGTCTCCCAATCACACACACACACACACACACACACACACACACACACACACACAGAGAAACAGGCAAGGTCTCCCAAACACACACAGAAACAGGCAAGGTCTCCCAAACACACACACACACAGAAACAGGCAAGGTCTCCCAAACACACACACACACAGAAACAGGCAAGGTCTCCCAAACACACACACACACAGAAACAGGCAAGGTCTCCCAAACACACACACACACAGAAACAGGCAAGGTCTCCCAAACACACACACACACAGAAACAGGCAAGGTCTCCCAAACACACACACACACAGAGAAACAGGCAAAGTCTCCCAAACACACACACACACACACACACACACACACACAGAAACAGGCAAGGTCTCCCAAACACACACACAGAAACAGGCAAGTTCTCCCAAACACACACACACACAGAAACAGGCAAGGTCTCCCAAACACTCAGAAACAGGCAAGGTCTCCCAAACACACACACACACAGAAACAGGCAAGGTCTCCCAAACACACACACACACACAGAGAAACAGGCAAGGCTCCCAAACACACACACACACACACACAGAAACAGGCAAGATCTCCCAAACACACACACACACACAGAAACAGGCAAGGTCTCCCAAACAGACACACATACACACACACACAGAAACAGGCAAGGTCACCCAAACACGCACACACACACAGAAACAGGCAAGGTCTCCCAAACACACACACACACACACACAGACACAGAAACAGGCAAGGTCTCCCAATCACACACACACACACACACACACACAGAAACAGGCAAGGTCTCCCAAACACACACACACACAAACAGGCAAGGTCTCCCAAACACACACACACACACACACACAGAAATAGGCAAGGTCTCCCAAACACACACACACAGAAACAGGCAAGGTCTCCCAAACACACACACACAGACAGAAACAGGCTAGGTCTCCGAAACACACACAGAAACAGGCAAGGTCTCCCAAACACACACACACAGACAGAAACAGGCTAGGTCTCCCAAACACACACACACACAGAAATAGGCAAGGTCTCCCAAACACACACACACATACACAGAAACAGGCAAGGTCTCCCAAACACACACATACACACACACACACAGAAACAGGCAAGGTCTCCCAAACACACACACACACAGAAACAGGCAAGGTCTCCCAAACACACACACACACACACACACAGAAACAGGCAAGGTCTCCCAAACACACACACACACACACACACACACAGAGAAACAGGCAAGGTCTCCCAAACACACACACACAGACAGAAACAGGCTAGGTCTCCCAAACACAGACAGAAACAGGCAAGGTCTCCCAAACACACACAGAAACAGGCAAGGTCTCCCAAACACACACACACACACACAGAAACAGGCAAGGTCTCCCAAACACACACACACACAGAAACAGGCAAGGTCTCCCAAACACACACACACACACAGAAACAGGCAAAGTCTCCCAAACACACACACACACACAGAAACAGGCAAAGTCTCCCAAACACACACACACACACAGAAACAGGCAAGGTCTCCGAAACACACACACACACAGAAACAGGCAAGGTCTCCCAAATACACACACACACAGAAACAGGCAAGGTCTCCCAAATACACACACACACACACAGAAACAAACAGAAACAGGCAAGGTCTCCCAAACACACACACACACAGAAACAGGCAAGGTCTCCCAAACACACACACACACAGAAACAGGCAAGGTCTCCCAAACACACACAGAAACAGGCAAGGTCTCCCAAACACACACAGAAACAGGCAAGGTCTCCCAAACACACACAGAAACAGGCAAGGTCTCCCAAACACACACACACACACAGAAACAGGCAAGGTCTCCCAAACACACACACACACACAGAAACAGGCAAGGTCTCCCAAACACACACACACACAGAAACAGGCAAGGTCTCCCAAACACACACACACACAGAAACAGGCAAGGTCTCCCAAACACACACACACACACACACACACACACACACACACACACAGAAACAGGCAAGGTCTCCCAAAAACACACACACACAGAAACAGGCAAGGTCTCCCAAACACACACACACACACACACACACACACACAGAAACAGAGAAACAGGCAAGGTCTCCCAAACACACACACACACATACACACAGAAACAGAGAAACAGGCAAGGTCTCCCAAACACACACACACAGACAGAAACAGGCAAGGTCTCCCAAACACACACAGAAACAGGCAAGGTCTCCCAAACACACACACACACAGAAACAGGCAAGGCCTCCCAAACACACACACACACAGAAACAGGCAAGGTCTCCCAAACACACACACACACAGAAACAGGCAAGGTCTCCCAAACACACACACACACAGAAACAGGCAAGGTCTCCCAAACACACACAGAAACAGGCAAGGTCTCCCAAACACACACAGAAACAGGCAAGGTCTCCCAAACACACACAGAAACAGGCAAGGTCTCCCAAACACACACACACACACAGAAACAGGCAAGGTCTCCCAAACACACACACACACACAGAAACAGGCAAGGTCTCCCAAACACACACACACACAGAAACAGGCAAGGTCTCCCAAACACACACACACACAGAAACAGGCAAGGTCTCCCAAACACACACACACACACACACACACACACACACACACACAGAAACAGGCAAGGTCTCCCAAAAACACACACACACAGAAACAGGCAAGGTCTCCCAAACACACACACACACACACACACACACACAGAAACAGAGAAACAGGCAAGGTCTCCCAAACACACACACACACATACACACAGAAACAGAGAAACAGGCAAGGTCTCCCAAACACACACACACAGACAGAAACAGGCAAGGTCTCCCAAACACACACAGAAACAGGCAAGGTCTCCCAAACACACACACACACAGAAACAGGCAAGGCCTCCCAAACACACACACACACAGAAACAGGCAAGGTCTCCCAAACACACACACACACAGAAACAGGCAAGGTCTCCCAAACACACACACACACACACACAGAAACAGGCAAGGTCTCCCAAACACACACACACACACAGAGAAACAGGCAAGGTCTCCCAAACACACACACACACAGAAACAGGCAAGGTCTCCCAAACACACACACACACACAGAAACAGGCAAGGTCTCCCAAACACACACACACACAGAAACAGGCAAGGTCTCCCAAAAACACACAGAAACAGGCAAGGTCTCCCAAACACACACAGAAACAGGCAAGGTCTCCCAAACACTCACAGAAACAGGCAAGGTCTCCCAAACACACACACACACACAGAAACAGGCAAGGCTCCCAAACACACACACACACACACACACACACAGACAGAAACAGGCAAGGTCTCCCAAACACACACACACACACACACACAGAAACAGGCAAGGTCTCCCAAACACACACACACACACAGAAACAGGCAAGGTCACCCAAACACGCACACACACACAGAAACAGGCAAGGTCTCCCAAACACACACACACACACACACACACAAACAGGCAAGGTCTCCCAAACACACACACACACACACACACAGAAATAGGCAAGGTCTCCCAAACACACACACACAGAAACAGGCAAGGTCTCCCAAACACACACACACAGACAGAAACAGGCTAGGTCTCCGAAACACACACAGAAACAGGCAAGGTCTCCCAAACACACACACACAGACAGAAACAGGCTAGGTCTCCCAAACACACACACACACAGAAATAGGCAAGGTCTCCCAAACACACACACACATACACAGAAACAGGCAAGGTCTCCCAAACACACACATACACACACACACACAGAAACAGGCAAGGTCTCCCAAACACACACACACATACACAGAAACAGGCAAGGTCTCCCAAACACACACACACACACAGAAACAGGCAAGGTCTCCCAAACACACACACACACACACACACAGAAACAGGCAAGGTCTCCCAAACACACACACACACAGATACAGGCAAGGTCTCTCAAACACACACCCACACAGAGAGAAACAGGCAAGGCTCCCAAACACACACACACACACACAGAAACAGGCAAGGTCACCCAAACACGCACACACACACACAGAAACAGGCAAGGTCTCCCAAACACACACACAGAAACAGGCAAGGTCTCCCAAACACACACACACACACACAAACAGACACAGAAACAGGCAAGGTCTCCCAAACACACACACACACACACACACAGAAACAGGCAAGGTCTCCCAAACACACACACACACACACACACACAAACAGGCAAGGTCTCCCAAACACACACACAAACACAGACACAGAAACAGGCAAGGTCTCCCATACACACACAGAAACAGGCAAGGTCTCCCAAACACACACACAAACACACAGAAACAGGCAACGTCTCCCAAACACACACACACACACAGAAACAGGCAAGGTCTCCCAAACACACACACACAAACAGACACAGAAACATGCAAGGTCTCCAAATCTCACACACACATACACAGAAACAGGCAAGGTCTCCCAAACACACACACACACACAGAAACAGGCAAGGTCTCCCAAACACACACACACACAAACAGGCAAGGTGTCCCAAACACACACACACACAGAAACAGGCAAGGTCTCCCAAACACACACACACACACAGAAACAGGCAAGGTCTCCCAAACACACACACACACACAGAAACAGGCAAGGTCTCCCATACACACACACACACACACACAAACACACAGAAACAGGCAAGGTCTCCCAAACACACACACACACAGAAACAGGCAAGGTCTCCCAAACACACACACACACAGAAACAGGCAAGGTCTCCCAATCACACACACACATACACAGAAACAGGCAAGGTCTCCCAAACACACACATACACACACACACAGAAACAGGCAAGGTCTTCCAAACACACACACACACGCACACAGAAACAGGCAAGGTCTCCCAAACACACACACACAGAAAGAGGCAAGGTCTCCCAAACACACACACACACACAGACAGAAACAGGCAAGGTCTCCCAAACACACACAGAAACAGGCAAGGTCTCCCAAACACACACACACAGAAACAGGCAAGGTCTCCCAAGCACACACACACACACACAGAAACAGGCAAGGTCTCCCAAACACACACACACACACACACAAACACACAGAAACAGGCAACGTCTCCCAAACACACAGACACACACACACACAGAAACAGGCAAGGTCTCCCAAACACACACACACAAACAGACACAGAAACAGGCAAGGTCTCCCAAACACACACACACACAGAAACAGGCAAGGTCTCCCAAACACACACACACACAGAAACAGGCAAGGTCTCCCAAACACACACACACACACACAGAAACAGGCAAGGTCTCCCAAACACACACACACACAGAAACAGCAAGGTCTCCCAAACACACACACACACACACACACAAACAGGCAAGGTCTCCCAAACACACACAGAAACAGGCAAGGTCTCCCAAACACACACACACACACACACACAGAAACAGGCAAGGTCTCCCAAAAACACACACACACACACACATACACACACAGAAACTGGCAAGGTCTCCCAAACACAGACACACACACACACACTGAAACAGGCAAAGTCTCCCAAACACACACATAAACAGGCAAGGTCTCCCAAACATACACACACAAACAGACACAGAAACAGGCAAGGTCTCCCAATCACACACACACACACACAGAAACAGGCAAGGTCTCCCAAAAACACACACACACAGAAACAGGCAAGGTCTCCCAAACACACACACACACACAGAAACAGAGAAACAGGCAAGGTCTCCCAAACACACACAGAAACAGTCAAGGTCTCCCAAACACACACACACACAGAAACAGGCAAGGTCTCCCAAACACATACAGAAACAGGCAAGGTCTCCCAAACACACACACACACACAGAAACAGGCAAGGTCTCCCAAACACACACACACACACACACACACACACACACACACACACACACAGAAACAGGCAAGGTCTCCCAAACACACACACACACACACACACAGAAACAGGCAAGGTCTCCCAAACACACACACACACACACAGAAACAGGCAAGGTCTCCCAAACACACACACACACACACACACACACAGAAACAGGCAAGGTCTCCCAAACACACACACACACAGAAACAGGCAAGGTCTCCCAAACACACAGACAGAAACAGGCTAGGTCTCCCAAACACACACAGAAACAGGCAAGGTATCCCAAACACACACAGAAACAGGCAAGGTCTCCCAAACACACAGAAACAGGCAAGGTCTCCCAAACACACACAGAAACAGGCAAGGTCTCCCAAACACACACAGAAACAGGCAAGGTCTCCCAAACACACACACACACAAAAACAGGCAAGGTCTCCCAAACACACACACACACACACACACACACACACACACACACACAGAAACAGGCAAGGTCTCCCAAACACACACACACACACACAGAAACAGGCAAGGTCTCCCAAACACACACACACACAGAAACAGGCAAGGTCTCCCAAACACACACACACACAAAAACAGGCAAGGTCTCCCAAACACACACACGCACACAGAAACAGGCAAGGTCTCCCAAACACACACACACACACAGAAACAGGCAAGGTCTCCCAAACACACACACACACAGAAACAGGCAAGGTCTCCCAAACACACACACACACACACAGACAGAAACAGGCAAGGTCTCCCAAACACACACACAGAGAAACAGGCAAGGTCTCCCAAACACACACACACACACAGAAACAGGCAAGGTCTCCCAAACACACACACACACACAGAAACAGGCAAGGTCTCCCAAACACACACACACACACAGAACCAGGCAAGGTCTCCCAAACACACACAGAAACAGGCAAGGTCTCCCAAACACACACACACACACACACAGAAACAGGCAAGGTCTCCCAAACACACACACACACACACACAGAAACAGGCAAGGTCTCCCAAACACACACACACACACAGACACAGAAACAGGCAAGGTCTCCCAATCACACACACACACACACACACACACACACACACAGAGAAACAGGCAAGGTCTCCCAAACACACACAGAAACAGGCAAGGTCTCCCAAACACACACACACAGAGAAACAGGCAAGGTCTCCCAAACACACACACACACAGAAACAGGCAAGGTCTCCCAAACACACACACACACAGAAACAGGCAAGGTCTCCCAAACACACACACACACAGAAACAGGCAAGGTCTCCAAAACACACACACACACAGAAACAGGCAAGGTCTCCCAAACACACACACACACAGAGAAACAGGCAAAGTCTCCCAAACACACACACACACACACACACACACACACACACAGACAGAAACAGGCAAGGTCTCCCAAACACTCAGAAACAGGCAAGGTCTCCCAAACACACACACACACAGAAACAGGCAAGGTCTCCCAAACACACACACACACAGAGAAACAGGCAAGGCTCCCAAACACACACACACACACACACACAGAAACAGGCAAGGTCTCCCAAACACACACACACACACACACACACACACACACACACACAGAAACAGGCAAGGTCTCCCAAACAGACACACACACACACACACAGAAACAGGCAAGGTCACCCAAACACGCACACACACACAGAAACAGGCAAGGTCTCCCAAACACACACACACACACACACACAGACACAGAAACAGGCAAGGTCTCCCAATCACACACACACACACACAAACACACACACAGAAACAGGCAAGGTCTCCCAAACACACACACACAAACAGGCAAGGTCTCCCAAACACACACACACACACACACACAGAAATAGGCAAGGTCTCCCAAACACACACACACAGAAACAGGCAAGGTCTCCCAAACACACACACACAGACAGAAACAGGCTAGGTCTCCGAAACACACACAGAAACAGGCAAGGTCTCCCAAACACACACACACAGACAGAAACAGGCTAGGTCTCCCAAACACACACACAGAAATAGGCAAGGTCTCGCAAACACACACACACATACACAGAAACAGGCAAGGTCTCCCAAACACACACATACACACACACACACACAGAAACAGGCAAGGTCTCCCAAACACACACACACACAGAAACAGGCAAGGTCTCCCAAACACACACACACACACAGAAACAGGCAAGGTCTCCCAATCACACACACACACACACACACACAAACACACACACAGAAACAGGCAAGGTCTCCCAAACACACACACACACAAACAGGCAAGGTCTCCCAAACACACACACACACACACAGAAATAGGCAAGGTCTCCCAAACACACACACACAGAAACAGGCAAGGTCTCCCAAACACACACACACAGACAGAAACAGGCTAGGTCTCCGAAACACACACAGAAACAGGCAAGGTCTCCCAAACACACACACACAGACAGAAACAGGCTAGGTCTCCCAAACACACACACACACACACAGAAATAGGCAAGGTCTCGCAAACACACACACACACACACAGAAACAGGCAAGGTCTCCCAAACACACACACACACAGAAACAGGCAAGGTCTCCCAAACACACACACACACAGAAACAGGCAAGGTCTCCCAAACACACACCCACACAGAGAGAAACAGGCAAGGCTCCCAAACACACACACACACACACACAGAAACAGGCAAGGTCACCCAAACACGCACACACACACAGAAACAGGCAAGGTCTCCCAAACACACACACAGAAACAGGCAAGGTCTCCCAAACACACACACACACACAGAAACAGGCAAGGTCTCCCAAACACACACACACACACAGAAACAGGCAAGGTCTCCCAAACACACACACACACACAGAACCAGGCAAGGTCTCCCAAACACACACAGAAACAGGCAAGGTCTCCCAAACACACACACACACACACACAGAAACAGGCAAGGTCTCCCAAACACACACACAGACAGAAACAGGCAAGGTCTCCCAAACACACACACACACAGAAACAGGCAAGGTCTCCCAAACACACACCCACACAGAGAGAAACAGGCAAGGCTCCCAAACACACACACACACACACACAGAAACAGGCAAGGTCACCCAAACACGCACACACACACAGAAACAGGCAAGGTCTCCCAAACACACACACAGAAACAGGCAAGGTCTCCCAAACACACACACACACACAGAAACAGGCAAGGTCTCCCAAACACACACACACACACAGAAACAGGCAAGGTCTCCCAAACACACACACACACACAGAACCAGGCAAGGTCTCCCAAACACACACAGAAACAGGCAAGGTCTCCCAAACACACACACACACACACACAGAAACAGGCAAGGTCTCCCAAACACACACACACACACACAGAAACAGGCAAGGTCTCCCAAACACACACACACACACAGACACAGAAACAGGCAAGGTCTCCCAATCACACACACACACACACACACACACACACACACACAGAGAAACAGGCAAGGTCTCCCAAACACACACAGAAACAGGCAAGGTCTCCCAAACACACACACACAGAGAAACAGGCAAGGTCTCCCAAACACACACACACACAGAAACAGGCAAGGTCTCCCAAACACACACACACACAGAAACAGGCAAGGTCTCCCAAACACACACACACACAGAAACAGGCAAGGTCTCCAAAACACACACACACACAGAAACAGGCAAGGTCTCCCAAACACACACACACACAGAGAAACAGGCAAAGTCTCCCAAACACACACACACACACACACACACAGAAACAGGCAAGGTCTCCCAAACACACACACACAAACAGGCAAGGTCTCCCAAACACACACACACACACAGAAACAGGCAAGGTCTCCCAAACACTCAGAAACAGGCAAGGTCTCCCAAACACACACACACACAGAAACAGGCAAGGTCTCCCAAACACACACACACACAGAGAAACAGGCAAGGCTCCCAAACACACACACACACACACACACAGAAACAGGCAAGGTCTCCCAAACACACACACACACACACACACACACAGAAACAGGCAAGGTCTCCCAAACAGACACACACAGACACACACAGAAACAGGCAAGGTCACCCAAACACGCACACACACACAGAAACAGGCAAGGTCTCCCAAACACACACACACACACACACAGACACAGAAACAGGCAAGGTCTCCCAATCACACACACACACACACACACACAAACACACACACAGAAACAGGCAAGGTCTCCCAAACACACACACACACAAACAGGCAAGGTCTCCCAAACACACACACACACACACACACAGAAATAGGCAAGGTCTCGCAAACACACACACACAGAAACAGTCAAGGTCTCCCAAACACACACACACAGACAGAAACAGGCTAGGTCTCCGAAACACACACAGAAACAGGCAAGGTCTCCCAAACACACACACACAGACAGAAACAGGCTAGGTCTCCCAAACACACACACACACACACAGAAATAGGCAAGGTCTCGCAAACACACACACACATACACAGAAACAGGCAAGGTCTCCCAAACACACACATACACACACACACACACAGAAACAGGCAAGGTCTCCCAAACACACACACACACAGAAACAGGCAAGGTCTCCCAAACACACACACACACACAGAAACAGGCAAGGTCTCCCAATCACACACACACACACACACACACAAACACACACACAGAAACAGGCAAGGTCTCCCAAACACACACACACACAAACAGGCAAGGTCTCCCAAACACACACACACACACACACACACAGAAATAGGCAAGGTCTCCCAAACACACACACACAGAAACAGGCAAGGTCTCCCAAACACAGACAGAAACAGGCTAGGTCTCCGAAACACACACAGAAACAGGCAAGGTCTCCCAAACACACACACACAGACAGAAACAGGCTAGGTCTCCCAAACACACACACACACACACAGAAATAGGCAAGGTCTCGCAAACACACACACACATACACAGAAACAGGCAAGGTCTCCCAAACACACACACACACAGAAACAGGCAAGGTCTCCCAAACACACACACACACAGAAACAGGCAAGGTCTCCCAAACACACACCCACACAGAGAGAAACAGGCAAGGCTCCCAAACACACACACACACACACACAGAAACAGGCAAGGTCACCCAAACACGCACACACACACAGAAACAGGCAAGGTCTCCCAAACACACACACAGAAACAGGCAAGGTCTCCCAAACACACACACACAAACAG
>NC_092785.1:33561229-33563729 GCF_047496795.1 Chiloscyllium punctatum | reverse complement strand
CACACACACACAGAAACAGGCAAGGTCACCCAAACACGCACACACACACAGAAACAGGCAAGGTCTCCCAAACACACACACAGAAACAGGCAAGGTCTCCCAAACACACACACACACACAAACAGACACAGAAACAGGCAAGGTCTCCCAAACACACACACACACACACAGAAACAGGCAAGGTCTCCCAAACACACACACACACACACAGAAACAGGCAAGGTCTCCCAATCACACACACACACACACACACACACAGAAACAGGTAATGTCTCCCAAACACACACACACACAAACAGGCAAGGTCTCCCAAACACACACACACACACACACACACAGAAATAGGCAAGGTCTCCCAAACACACACACACATACACAGAAACAGGCAAGGTCTCCCAAACACACACATACACACACACACACAGAAACAGGCAAGGTCTCCCAAACACACACACACACAGAAACAGGCAAGGTCTCCCAAACACACACACACACACAGAAACAGGCAAGGTCTCCCAAACACACACACACAAACAGACACAGAAACATGCAAGGTCTCCCAATCACACACACACACACACACAGAAACAGGCAAGGTCTCCCAAACACACACACACACACACACACACACACACACACACACACACACACAGAAACAGGCAAGGTCTCCCAAACACACACACAGAAACAGGCAAGGTGTCCCAAACACACACACACACACAGAAACAGGCAAGGTCTCCCAAACACACACACACACAGAAACAGGCAAGGTCTCCCAAACACACACACACACACACACACACAGAAACAGGCAAGGTCTCCCATACACACACACACACAGAAACAGGCAAGGTCTCCCATACACACACACACACAGAAACAGGCAAGGTCTCCCATACACACACACACACACAGAAACAGGCAAGGTCTCCCATACACACACAGAAACAGGCAAGGTCTCCCAAACACACACACAAACACACAGAAACAGGCAACGTCTCCCAAACACACACACACACACACACAGAAACAGGCAAGGTCTCCCAAACACACACACACAAACAGACACAGAAACATGCAAGGTCTCCAAATCTCACACACACATACACAGAAACAGGCAAGGTCTCCCAAACACACACACACACACAGAAACAGGCAAGGTCTCCCAAACACACACACACACACACAAACAGGCAAGGTGTCCCAAACACACACACACACAGAAACAGGCAAGGTCTCCCAAACACACACACACACAGAAACAGGCAAGGTCTCCCAAACACACACACACACACAGAAACAGGCAAGGTCTCCCATACACACACACACACAGAAACAGGCAAGGTCTCCCAAACACACACACACACACACAAACACACAGAAACAGGCAAGGTCTCCCATACACACACACACACAGAAACAGGCAAGGTCTCCCAAACACACACACACAAACAGACACAGAAACATGCAAGGTCTCCCAATCACACACACACACACACAAACAGGCAAGGTCTCCCAAACACACACACACACACACACACAGAAACAGGCAAGGTCTCCCAAACACACACACACACGCACACAGAAACAGGCAAGGTCTCCCAAACACACACACACAGAAAGAGGCAAGGTCTCCCAAACACACACACACACACAGACAGAAACAGGCAAGGTCTCCCAAACACACACAGAAACAGGCAAGGTCTCCCAAACACACACACACACACACACACACACACACACACACACACACACACACAGAAACAGGCAAGGTCTCCCAAACACACACACACACACAAACACACAGAAACAGGCCACGTCTCCCAAACACACAGACACACACACACACAGAAACAGGCAAGGTCTCCCAAACACACACACACAAACAGACACAGAAACAGGCAAGGTCTCCCAAACACACACACACACAGAAACAGGCAAGGTCTCCCAAACACACACACACACACACACACACACACACACACACACACACACACACAGAAACAGGCAAGGTCTCCCAAACACACACACACACACACAGAAACAGGCAAGGTCTCCCAAACACACACACACACACAAACAGGCAAGGTCTCCCAAACACACACAGAAACAGGCAAGGTCTCCCAAACACACACACACACACACAGAAACAGGCAAGGTCTCCCAAAAAGACACACACACACACATACACACACAGAAACAGGCAAGGTCTCCCAAACACAGACACACACACACACACAGAAACAGGCAAGGTCTCCCAAACACACACACAAACACACAGAAACAGGCAACGTCTCCCAAACACACACACACACACAGAAACAGGCAAGGTCTCCCAAACACACACACACAAACAGACACAGAAACATGCAAGGTCTCCAAATCTCACACACACATACACAGAAACAGGCAAGGTCTCCCAAACACACACACACACACAGAAACAGGCAAGGTCTCCCAAACACACACACACACAAACAGGCAAGGTGTCCCAAACACA
>NC_092785.1:30961229-30993729 GCF_047496795.1 Chiloscyllium punctatum | reverse complement strand
GGGGGAGAGAAGGGGAGAAAAGGGAGAGAGGGGAAGAGGGGGAGAGGGGTGGAAAGAAAGGGGGGAGAGAGAGGGAGGGGGGATAGAGGGGGGAGAGAGGGGGAGGCGGGGGGGAAGAAAGGGGAGAGAGAGGGAGGAGAGGGGGGAGAGGGAGGGAGAGAGAGGGGGAGAGAAGGGAGAGAGGGCAGAGAGAGGGGGGAGAGAGGGAGACAGGAAGAGAGAGGGCAGAGGGGGAGGGGGAGAGGGAGAGAGGGAAGGGGGTGAAGAGAGAGGGGGAGGGAGAGAGACAGGGACAGAGAAAGAGAGAGAGAGAGTGTCAGAGACACAGGGATAGAGAGAGAGAGTGTCAGAGACAGGGACAGAGAGAGAGAGAGAGAGAGTGTGTCAGAGACAGAGAGAGAGAGAGTATGTTTCAGAGACAGGGAGAGAGAGAGAGTGTGTGTGTGTCAGAGACAAAGGGATAGAGAGAGAGAGTGTGTCAGAGACACAGGGACAGTGAGGGGGGGGGAGAGGGGGGGGGAGAGAGACGGGGTAGAGGGGGAGGGGGGAGAGAGAGGGGAGGGAGAGGGGGAGAGAGAGGGGAGGGAGGGGGGAGAGAGAGGGGAGAGAGAGAGGGGGAGAGAGAGAGAGAAAGGGAGAGAAAGGGAGAGGGAGAGAGAGAGGGGAGGGAGGGGGGAGAGAGAGAGGGAGAGGGGGGGAGAGAGGGGGAGAGAGAGAGACAGGGAGAGAAAGGGAGAGGGAGAGAGAGAGGGGGGAGAGAGGGGGGAGAGAGGGGGGAGAGAGTGGGAGAGAGGGAGAGAGAGGGGAGAGAGGGGGAGAGAAAGGGAGAGGGGAGAGAGAGTGAGGGGGGAGGGAGAGGGAGAGAGAGGGAGAGGGGGAGAGAGAGGGAGAGGGTGAGAGAGGGGAGAGAAGGAGGAGAGAGGGAGGGAGAGGGGGGAGAGCGAGGGGAGAGAGGGATGGGGAGAGGGGTGGAGAGGGGGGAGAGAGGGGGTAGAGGGAGAGAGGGAGAGGGGAGAGAGAGAGGGAGAGAGAGGGGGAGAGAAGGGGAGAAAAGGGAGAGAGAGGGGGAGAGGGGGGGAAAGAAAGGGGGGAGAGAGTGGGAGGGGGGAGAGAGGGGGGAAGGCGGGGGGAAGGAAGGGGAGAGAGAGGGAGGAGAGAAGGGGAGAGGGAGGGAGAGAGAGGGAGAGAGAAGTGAGAGAGGGCAGAGAGTGGGGGGGAGAGAGATGGGGGAGAGAGGGAGACGGGAAGAGAGAGGGCAGAGGGGGAGGGGGAGAGGGAGAGAGGGAAGGAGGGTGAAGAGAGAGGGGGGAGGGAGAGAGAGAGACAGAGAGAGCGAGTGTGTGTCAGAGAGACAGGGACAGAGAAAGAGAGAGAGTGTCAGAGACACAGGGATAGAGAGAGAGAGAGAGAGTGTGTCAGAGACACAGGGACAGAGAGATAGAGTGTGTCAGAGACAGGGACAGAGAGAGAGAGAGTCAGAGACACAGGGATAGATAGAGAGAGAGAGAGAGTATCAGAGACACAGGGACAGAGAGAGAGAGAGTGTCAGCGACAGGGAGAGGGAGAGAGTGTGTTAGAGACAGGGACAGAGAGAGAGAGAGAGAGAGTGTCCGAGACAGGGACAGAGAGAGAGAGAGAGAGAGAGATAGTGTGTCAGAGACACAGGGATAGAGAGAGAGAGAGAGAGTGTCAGCGACAGGGAGAGGGAGAAAGTGTGTGTGTTAGAGACAGGGACAGAGAGAGAGAGATAGTGTGTCAGAGACACAGGGATAGAGAGAGAGTGTGTCAGAGACAGGGACAGAGAGAGAGTGTCAGAGACACAGGGACAGAGAGAGAGAGAGAGAGAGAGAGAGTCAGAGACACAGGGATAGAGAGAAAGAGAGAGTGTCAGAGACAAAGGGATAGAGAGAGAGAGTGTGTCAGACACAGGGACAGAGAGAGAGTGTCCGAGACAGGGACAGAGAGAGAGAGAGAGAGAGTCAGAGACACAGGGATAGAGAGAAAGAGAGAGTGTCAGAGACAAAGGGATAGAGAGAGAGAGAGTGTGTCAGACACAGGGACAGAGAGAGAGAGTGTCAGAGACACAGGGACAGAGAGAGAGAGAGAGAGAGAGAGAGAGAGAGAGAGTCAGAGACACAGGGATAGACAGAAAGAGAGAGTGTCAGAGACAAAGGGATAGAGAGAGAGAGTGTGTCAGACACAGGGACAGAGAGAGAGAGTGTCAGAGACACAGGGACAGAGAGAGAGAGAGAGAGAGAGAGAGAGTCAGAGACACAGGGATAGAGAGAAAGAGAGAGTGTCAGAGACAAAGGGATAGAGAGAGAGAGTGTGTCAGACACAGGGACAGAGAGAGAGTGTCCGAGACAGGGACAGAGAGAGAGAGAGAGAGAGAGAGAGTCAGAGACACAGGGATAGAGAGAAAGAGAGAGTGTCAGAGACAAAGGGATATAGAGAGAGAGAGTGTGTCAGACACAGGGACAGAGAGAGAGAGTGTCAGAGACACAGGGACAGAGAGAGAGAGAGAGAGAGAGAGAGTCAGAGACACAGGGATAGAGAGAAAGAGAGAGTGTCAGAGACAAAGGGATAGAGAGAGAGAGTGTGTCAGACACAGGGACAGAGAGAGAGTGTCCGAGACAGGGACAGAGAGAGAGAGAGAGAGAGAGAGAGTCAGAGACACAGGGATAGAGAGAAAGAGAGAGTGTCAGAGACAAAGGGATAGAGAGAGAGAGAGTGTGTCAGACACAGGGACAGAGAGAGAGAGTGTCAGAGACACAGGGACAGAGAGAGAGAGAGTGTCAGTGACAGGGACACAGAGAGAGAGAGAGAGAGAGTGTGTCAGACACAGGGACAGAGAGAGAGAGTGTCAGAAACACAGGGACAGAGAGAGAGAGAATGAGTGTCAGAGACACAGGGATAGAGAGAGAAAGAGAGAGTGTGTCAGAGACAGGGACAGAGAGAGAGAGAATGTCAGAGATGCAGGGACAGAGAGAGAGAGAGAGAGAATAAGTGTCAGAGACACAGGGACAGAGAGAGAGAGAGAGAGAGAGAGAGAATGAGTGTTAGAGATGCAGGGACAGAGAGAGAGAGAGAGAATGAGTGTCAGAGACACAGGGACAGAGAGAGAGAGAGAGAATGAGTGTTAGAGATGCAGGGACAGAGAGAGAGAGAGAGAATGAGTGTCAGAGACACAGGGACAGAGAGAGAGAGAGAGAGTGTCAGAGACACAGGGACAGAGAGAGAGAGAGAGAGTGTCAGAGACACAGGGACAGAGAGAGAGAGAGAGTGTGTCAGAGGCAGGGACAGAGAGAGAGAGAGAGTGTCAGAGACACAGGGACAGAGAGAGAGAGAGTGTGTCAGAGGCAGGGACAGAGAGGGAGAGAGAGTGTCAGAGACGCAGGGACAGAGAGGGAGAGAGAGAGAGTGTCAGAGACACAGGGACAGAGAGAGAGAGAGAGTGTGTCAGAGGCAGGGACAGAGAGGGAGAGAGAGTGTCAGAGACACGGACAGAGAGAGAGAGAGAGAGAGTGTGTCAGAGGCAGGGACAGAGAGGGAGAGAGAGTGTCAAAGACACGGACAGAGAGAGAGAGTGTCAGAGACCCAGGGACGGAGAGAGAGTGAATGTGTGAGTGTCCCAAGAGACAGAGACTGTGGAAGTTGGAGGACCCCTCACCTAGTGACACAATGACAGAGGGTGAGGCAATATGACAGTGAGCCTTTGACAGCCGCTGGAATGATAACCTCCCGACTCCCCCATCTGCCTGGAGTGAGTAACTGATGAAATCGAGCTGGGAGCGACCAGTGAGGGAGGGTGTGTTCACCTCACAGAACCAGCATGTCTTCCCACCCAACAACCGGGCTTTGGATTCTGAAGCTGGGAGAGAACATGTGCTGGGACAGAGCCCTCAACTCCCTCTTTCTCTCTCTCACCCACACAATACAGCGTTTACTCAAATCTGCAGACCCTTTCAAACGCACTAACTTATCGAGGGAAAAGGTAGGGACGTCTGCAAACAGGAATAAACTTCAGTCTGACGCACACACACACACACTCACACTCAAACTCACACTCACACACACACACACACACTCAAATTCACACTCAAACACACACTCAAACTCACACTCACACACACACACACACTCACACTCGCACGCACACACACTCACACGCTCTCACACACACACTCTCACACACACACTCACACTCACACACTCGAATTCACACACTCACACTCACACTCACACACACACTCACACACTCACACTCACACACTCACACACACACTCACGTACTCACACGCACACACACACTCACACACACACTCACACACACACACACTCACACACACACTATCACACACACACACTCACACACACACACACTCACGCACACACACTCACACACACACATTCACTCACACACACACACTCACACACACACTCACATACACTCACACACACACACACTCACTCACACACTCACACACACACACACACTCACATACACACACACACACACACTCACACACACACAATCACACACACACACTCACACACACACACACACACACACACACACACTCACACACACACAATCACACACACACACTCACACACACACTTGTATTTATTCATCCTGACAGACACACAGCGAGACAAACACCAAAAGAGAGATACAAAGTGAGACACAAAGAAAGAGACAGAGAGAAAGGCAAAGGGAGACAAAGGGAGAGTGGAAAGCACACCCACACACACACAGAGACACACACTCAGACAGAGACAGACAGAGATAGAGACACACACACAGACACATACAAAGACAGAGACAGAGAGAGAGAGAGACACATACACACATAGAGACAGACAGAGACACAGACATACACGCACAGAGACACACAGAGAGAGACACACACAAACAAAGAGAGAGACACACATATACAAAGAAAGAGGGACACACAGAGGAGAGAGAGAGGCGCAGAGAGATTAGAGAGCGGCAGACAGAGTGAGACACAGAAAGAAAGAGACAGAGAGAGAAACAGAGAGAAATAAAGAAATACAGACGAGAGAGGGAGAGGGAGGAGAGAAAGAGTCTCACCAAGATGGAGAGAGGGACAGAGACACAGAGAAGGAGAGACAGAGAGAGACCCAGCAAGAGAGAGAGAGAGAGAGAGAGAAAGAGAGACGCTGAAAGAGGGAGAGAGGCTCACACAAAGGGACAGACACCCAGAGAGATCCCACACCTGGCTGGGGTTATAAAACTTCTGGCCAAGTGAGTGGAGTTGCCAATCCCACCCCAGCTGATTGATCTCGCTGTTCACCCAGGAATCAGCTTACCCTGAACTGCAGCCTGGGAACGCTGAGCCTCTGGGAGCTCCGGACCGAACACTTACCCTCTTTCCAAAGCCGGCTCTGGGGTTTCCTGTATAAGGAGAGACTGGTTCGAACACTCACAACACGTGGCACTCAGTAACTTGACACAGAGAGAGAGAGAGAGAGAGAGAGAGAGAGCGATTTCCTGGGCTGGCTCACTCTCTCTCTCTCTCTCAGTGCAGGCTGGTCCCTTCCCAGTCATGTGTGTGTGAGTGAGTGTGAGTGAGTGTGTGTGTCTCTGTCTATGTGTGTGTGTCTGTGTGTGTGTGTGTGTGTGTCTCTGTCCATGTGTGTGTGTCTCTGTCTCTGTCTGTGTGTGTGAGTCTGTGTCTGTGTGTGTGAGTGTGTGTCTGTGTGTGTGTATGTTTGTGTATCTGTGTGAGTGTATGTGTGAGTGTATATGTGTCTGTGTGTATGTGTGTGTCTGTGTGAGTGTGTTTGTGTGTGTGTCTGTATGTGTGAGTGTATATGTGTGTGTGTGTGTCTCTATGTCTGTGAGTGTATATGTGTGTATGTATGTGTGTGTCTGTGTGTGAGTGTATGTGTGTGTCTGTGTGTATGTATGTGTGTGTCTGTCTGTATCTGTGTGTGTGTATGTGTTTAACTGTGTGTCTGTGTCTGTGAGTGTATATGTGTGTGTGTATCGGTGTGTGTGTGTGTCTATGTCTGAGTGTATGTGTGTGTGTGTCTGTGTGTGAGTGTGAGTGTGTGTGTGTGTGTGTGTGAGTGTGTGTGTGTGAGTGTGTGTGTGTGTGTGTGTGAGTGTGTGTGAGTTTATGTGTGCGTGTGTCTATGTGTGAGTGTATGTGTGCATGTGTCTGTGTGTGTGTGTGTGCACTAAATAATTACACCTCCCATCGATTTTAACAGGCAGGAACAGTCGACAGAGAGAGAGAGAGAGAGAGAAAACAAAGTTAACTTTCCCAGTGACTCTGTTTACGAACCCATCCTGTTTTGTAGAGGGAGCATGTGTGTCCACAAGGCAAGCCCTTCACCCACTAGGGAATGGTATCGTGGAGGGGATCCTGGGGCTGTTTCCCTGGAAGGGCAGAGTCTACAACCAGGGCCCTTTCTCTCCTGTAGATACAGACACACACTCACACACACTCTCACACACACACACACACACACACACACACTCACACACACTCACACACACACACACACACTCACACATTCACACACACACAGACACAAACACTCACACACACACACACTCACACGTTCACACACACAGGCACAAACACTCACACACACTCACACATTCACACACACACAGACACAAACACACACACACACACACTCACACATTCACACACACACAGACACAAACACTCACACACACACACACTCACACACAGACACACACACACACAGACACACACTCACACACACACACAGACACTCACACAGACACACACATACACACACACACACACACACTCACACATTCACACACACACACACACACACACAAACACTCACACACACACTCACACACACGCTCACACATTCACATACACACAGACACACACTCATGCTTAGACACATACAGACTGACGCACACTCACACACAGACATACACACACTCACACAGAGACACACACACACACTCACACACACAGACACACACACACACAGATTCACAGGCTCACACACAGACACACTCACAGGAACACACATACAGACACACACACAGACACACATTCACACACTCACACAGACACACACAGACACATACACACACAGACTGACACACACACAGAGACAGACACACAAAGACACAGACACATACACACACGAAGACACACACAGACACACACACACAGAGACACACACAGACAGACACACACAAAGACACAGACACATACACACACAGACAGAGACACACAGACACACACACACCCAAAGACACAGACACATACACACAGACAGACACAAAAAGACACAGACATATACACACATAGACAGAGACACACATAGGCACAGCCTCACACACAGACACACACATACTCACACTCACACAGACACACACTCACACAGACACACACGCAGACACACACTCACACACAGACACGCACACACAGACACTCACACACACACATTCACACACACATGGACACACACACACAGACACACATTCACGCACACAGACACACACACACACTCACACAGACACACACATACACATAGACACACAAACATACACACACATATACACTCACACAGACATACAAACACACACAGACACACACACACAGACACACACTCACACTCACACAGACACACACTCACACAGAGACACACACACAGACACACTCGCAGGCACACACAGACACACACTCATGCTTAGACACACACTCACACATTCACACACAGACACACACATAGACACACACACAAAGACACAGGCACATACACACACAGACAGAGACACACACGGAGACACACACAGAGACATACACAGACACACACACAAAGACACTGACACATACACACACAGACAGAGACACACACAGACACACACACAGACACACACACACAAATACACACACAAATACACAGACACATACACACATGCAGAGACACACAAAGACACACACACATACACACACACAGACAGACACACACAAAGACACAGACATATACAAACACAGACACAGACTCACACAGACACAGACTCACACTCAGACAGAGACACAGACAAACTCACACTCACACAGACACTCACTCACACAGGCACACACACACACACACACACACTCACACACACACAGACACACACGCACACACACAGACACACACACACTCACACACACACACTCATACACAGACACACACACACTCACACACATAGACATACACACACACACTCACACACACGCTCACACATTCACACACACACAGACACACACTCATGCTTAGACACATACAGACTGACACACACTCACACACAGACATACACACACTCACACAGAGACACACACACACTCATACACACAGACACACACACACACACACACTCTCTCCCACACACAGGCACACACTCACCCACACACACTCACACACAGACACACACACACTCACACAGATACTCACTCACACACACTCACACACAGACACACACACACTCACGCACACACTCACACACACACATTCACATGCTCACACACAGACACACACACAGACACACTCACAGGAACACACATACAGACACACACACAGACACACATTCACACACACACACACTCACAAACACACACACACAGACACACACTCACGCTTAGACACACACTCACACATTCACACACAGACACACACAGAGACACACATACAGAGACACACACACAGACATACACACAAAGACACAGACACATACACACACAGACAGACACATACACAGACACACACACAAAGACACAGACAGAGACACACACAGACACACACAGACACACACAGACACACACACAGACACACACACAAAGACACAGACACAAAGACACAGACAGAGACACACACAGAGACACAGACATATACAAACACAGGCACAGACTCACACAGACACAGACTCACACACAGACAGAGACACAGACACACTCACACTCACACAGACACTCACTCACACAGGCACACACACACAGACACACACGCACACACACACTCTCACACACACAGATCAGGCACACACACAGACTCACACACTCACACACACACTCATACACAGACACACACACACTCACACACACACTCACACATTCACACACACACAGACACACACTCATGCTTAGACATATACAGACTGACACACACTCACACACAGACACACACACACTCACACAGACACACACACACTCACACACACACAGACACACACACACTCACACAGAGACACACACACACTCACACACACAGACACACTCACCACACTCACACACACACTCACACAGGCACACACACACACACACATTCACACGCACATGGACACACACACACACACAGACACACACTCACACAGACACACACTCACACTCACTCACACACAGACACTCACACTCACACAGACACACACACACACAGACACTCACACACACACTCACACAGACACACACACACAGACACACACTCACACTCACTCACACACAGACACACACAAACACACACAGACACTCACACACACACATTCACACACACGGACACACATTCACGCACACACTCACACACACAGACACACGCACACACACTCACACAGACACACAAACATACACACACATATATACTCACACAGACACACAAACACACACACGCAGACACACACACACAGAAACACACACACACACACACACACTCACACACAGACAGACACACACACACAGAAACTCACACACACACATTCAAACACATATGGACACACACACACAGATACACATTCACGCACACAGACACACACACAGACACTCACACACAGACACAGACACACGCACATACACTCACACACAGACACACACACACACACTCACAGACACACACACACAGATACACACACACAGACACTCACCCACACACATTCACACACACACGGACACACACATACAGACACACACTCACACACACACATAGACACTCACACAGACACTCACACAGACACACACATACACATAGACACACAAGCAAACACACACATATACACTCACACAGACACACAAACACACACACACGGACACACAGACAGATACACAGATACACATTCACACACACAGACACACACACAGACAGACACACACAAAGACACAGACATATACACACATAGACAGAGACACACATAGGCACAGCCTCACACACAGACACACACATACTCACACTCACACAGACACACACTCACACAGACACACACGCAGACACACACTCACACACAGACACGCACACACAGACACTCACACACACACATTCACACACACACAGACACACACACACAGATACACATTCACGCACACAGACACACACACAGACACTCACACATACACTCACACACAGACACACTCACAGGCACACACACACAGACACACACAGAGACATACGCTAACACACAGACACACACACACACACAGACACTCACACACACACATTCACACACACACGGACACACACACACAGACACTCACACAGACACACACATACACATAGACACACAAACAAACACACACATATACACTCACACAGACACACAAACACACACACGGACACACACACAGACACACATTCACTAACACAGATACACACAAAAACACTCACACACAGACACACACACTCACACACAGACACAGACACACACAGAGACACACTCACAGGCGCGCACACACAGACACACATTCACACACAGACACACACACTCACACACAGACACACACTCACAAACACACACAGACACACACATACACATAGACACACAAGCAAACACACACATATACACTCACACAGACACACAAACACACACACACGGACACACAGACAGATACACATTCACACACACAGACACACACACAGAGACACACACACAGACAGACACACACAAAGACACAGACATAGACAGAGACACACATAGGCACAGCCTCACACACAGACACACACATACTCACACTCACACAGACACACACTCACACAGACACACACGCAGACACACACTCACACACAGACACGCACACACAGACACTCACACACACACATTCACACACACACAGACACACACACACAGATACACATTCACGCACACAGACACACACACAGACACTTACACATACACTCACACACAGACACACTCACAGGCACACACACACAGACACACACAGAGACATACGCTAACACACAGACACACACACACACACACAGACACTCACACACACACATTCACACACACACGGACACACACACACAGACACACACTCACAAACACACACAGACACTCACACAGACACACACATACACATGGACACACAAACAAACACACACATATACACTCACACAGACACACAAACACACACACACGGACACACACACAGACACACATTCACTAACACAGATACACACAAAAACACTCACACACAGACACAGACACACACACTCGCACACAGACACAGACACACACAGAGACACACTCACAGGCGCGCACACACAGACACACATTCACACACAGACACACACACTCACACACAGACACACTCACGCTTAGACACACACTCACACAGACACACACACACATACACACACACAGAGACACACACAGACAGAGACACACACAGACACACACAAAGGCACAGACATATACACACAGACAGAGACACATACACACAGACAGACACGCAAACACACAGACAGAGACACAGACAAACACAAAGACACAGACACATACACACAGACAGAGACACACACAGACAGACACACTCACAGGAACACACATACAGACACACACACAGACACACATTCACACACTCACACAGACACACACAGAGACATACACACACAGACTGACCCACACACACAGACACACAAAGACACAGACACATACACACACGAAGACACACACAGACACACACACACAGAGACACACACAGACAGACACACACAAAGACACAGACACATACACACACAGACAGAGACACACAGACAGACACACACACAAAGTCACAGACACATACACACAGAGACACACACACAGACAGACACACACAAAGACACAGACATATACACACATAGACAGAGACACGCATAGGCACAGCCTCACACACAGACACACACATACTCACATTCACACAGACACACACTCACACAGACACACACGCAGACACACACTCACACACAGACACGCACACACAGACACTCACACACAGACACTCACACACACACATTCACACACACATGGAGACACACACACAGGCACACACACACACTCACACAGACACACACATACACATAGACACACAAACATACACACACATATACACACACGCAGACACACACTCACACACAGACACGCATACTCAGACACTCACACACAAACACTCACACACACACACACACACAGACACACACTCACACTCACACAGACACACACTCACACAGAGACACACACAGACACACACTCACACACATTCACACACAGACACTCACACACACACATTCACACACACGGACACACATTCACGCACACACTTACACACACAGACACACGCACACACACTCACACAGACACACAAACACACACACACGGACAAACACACAGACACACATTCACGAACACAGACATACACACAGACACTCACACACAGACACAGACTCACACACTCACACACAGACACACACAAACACATACACTCACACACAGACACACACAGAGACACACTCACAGGCGCACACACAGACACACATTCACACACTCACACAGACACACACAGACACATACACACACAGACTGACACACACACACAGACACACAAAGACACAGACACATACACACACGAAGACACACACAGACACACACACACAGAGACACACACAGACAGACACACACAAAGACACAGACACATACACACACAGACAGAGACACACAGACAGACACACACACAAAGACACAGACACATACACACAGAGACACACACACAGACAGACACACACAAAGACACAGACATATACACACATAGACAGAGACACACATAGGCACAGCCTCACACACAGACACACACATACTCACACTCACACAGACACACACTCACACAGACACACACACAGACACACAAACTCTCACGCACACACTCACACACACACATTCACAGGCTCACACACAGACACACACACAGACACACTCACAGGAACACACATACAGACACACACACAGACACACATTCACACACTCACACAGACACATACACACACAGACTGACACACACACAGAGACAGACACACAAAGACACAGACACATACACACACGAAGACACACACAGACACACACTCACACAGACACACACGCAGACACACACTCACACACAGACACGCACACACAGACACTCACACACACACATTCACACACACATGGACACACACACACACAGACACACATTCACGCACACAGACACACACACACACTCACACAGACACACACATACACATAGACACACAAACATACACACACATATACACTCACACAGACATACAAACACACACAGACACACACACACAGACACACACTCACACTCACACAGACACACACTCACACAGAGACACACACACAGACACACTCGCAGGCACACACAGACACACACTCATGCTTAGACACACACTCACACATTCACACACAGACACACACATAGACACACACACAAAGACACAGGCACATACACACACAGACAGAGACACACACGGAGACACACACAGAGACACACACAGACACACACACAAAGACACAGACACATACACACACAGACAGAGACACACACAGACACACACACAGACACACACACACAAATACACACACAAATACACAGACACATACACACATGCAGAGACACACAAAGACACACACACATACACACACACAGACACACTCACACAAAGACACAGACATATACAAACACAGACACAGACTCACACAGACACAGACTCACACTCAGACAGAGACACAGACAAACTCACACTCACACAGACACTCACTCACACAGGCACACACACACACACACACACACACTCACACACACACAGACACACACGCACACACACAGACACACACACACTCACACACACACACTCATACACAGACACACAAACACACACACACGGACACACACACAGACACACATTCACTAACACAGATACACACAAAAACACTCACACACAGACACAGACACACACACTCGCACACAGACACAGACACACACAGAGACACACTCACAGGCGCGCACACACAGACACACATTCACACACAGACACACACACTCACACACAGACACACTCACGCTTAGACACACACTCACACAGACACACACACACATACACACACACAGAGACACACACAGACACACACAGACAGAGACACACACAGACACACACAAAGGCACAGACATATACACACAGACAGAGACACATACACACAGACAGACACGCAAACACACAGACAGAGACACAGACAAACACAAAGACACAGACACATACACACAGACAGAGACACACACAGACAGACACACTCACAGGAACACACATACAGACACACACACACAGACACACATTCACACACTCACACAGACACACACAGAGACATACACACACAGACTGACCCACACACACAGACACACAAAGACACAGACACATACACACACGAAGACACACACAGACACACACACACAGAGACACACACAGACAGACACACACAAAGACACAGACACATACACACACAGACAGAGACACACAGACAGACACACACACAAAGTCACAGACACATACACACAGAGACACACACACAGACAGACACACACAAAGACACAGACATATACACACATAGACAGAGACACGCATAGGCACAGCCTCACACACAGACACACACATACTCACATTCACACAGACACACACTCACACAGACACACACGCAGACACACACTCACACACAGACACGCACACACAGACACTCACACACAGACACTCACACACACACATTCACACACACATGGAGACACACACACAGACACACACACACTCACACAGACACACACATACACATAGACACACAAACATACACACACATATACACACACGCAGACACACACTCACACACAGACACGCACACACAGACACTCACACACACACACACACACACACAGACACACACTCACACTCACACAGACACACACTCACACAGAGACACACACAGACACACACTCACACACATTCACACACAGACACTCACACACACACATTCACACACACGGACACACATTCACGCACACACTTACACACACAGACACACGCGCACACACTCACACAGACACACAAACACACACACACGGACAAACACACAGACACACATTCACGAACACAGACATACACACAGACACTCACACACAGACACAGACTCACACACTCACACACAGACACACACAAACACATACACTCACACACAGACACACACAGAGACACACTCACAGGCGCACACACAGACACACATTCACACACTCACACAGACACACACAGACACATACACACACAGACTGACACACACACACAGACACACAAAGACACAGACACATACACACACGAAGACACACACAGACACACACACACAGAGACACACACAGACAGACACACACAAAGACACAGACACATACACACACAGACAGAGACACACAGACAGACACACACACAAAGACACAGACACATACACACAGAGACACACACACAGACAGACACACACAAAGACACAGACATATACACACATAGACAGAGACACACATAGGCACAGCCTCACACACAGACACACACATACTCACACTCACACAGACACACACTCACACAGACACACACGCAGACACACACTCACACACAGACACGCACACACAGACACTCACACACACACATTCACACACACATGGACACACACACACAGACACACACACACACTCACACAGACACACACATACACATAGACACACAAACATACACACACGCAGACACACACTCACACACAGACACGCACACACAGACACTCACACACAAACACTAACACACACACACACACACACAGACACACACTCACACTCACACAGACACACACTCACACAGAGACACACACAGACACACACTCACACACATTCACACACAGACACTCACACACACACATTCACACACACGGACACACATTCACGCACACACTTACACACACAGACACACGCACACACACTCACACAGACACACAAACACACACACGGACACACACACACAGACACACATTCACGAACACAGACACACACACAGACACTCACACACAGACACAGACTCACACACTCACACACAGACACACACAAACACATACACTCACACACAGACACACACAGAGACACACTCACAGGCACACACACAGGCACACATTCACACACTCACACAGACACACACAGACACATACACACACAGACTGACACACACACACAGACACACAAAGACACAGACACAGACACACACGAAGACACACACAGACACACACACACAGAGACACACACAGACAGACACACACAAAGACACAGACACATACACACACAGACAGAGACACACAGACAGACACACACACAAAGACACAGACACATACACACAGAGACACACACACAGACAGACACACACAAAGACACAGACATATACACACATAGACAGAGACACACATAGGCACAGCCTCACACACAGACACACACATACTCACACTCACACAGACACACACTCACACAGACACACACGCAGACACACACACACTCACGCACACACTCACACACACACATTCACAGGCTCACACACAGACACACACACAGACACACTCACAGGAACACACATACAGACACACACACAGACACACATTCACACACTCACACAGACACATACACACACAGACTGACACACACACAGAGACAGACACACAAAGACACAGACACATACACACACGAAGACACACACAGACACACACTCACACAGACACACACGCAGACACACACTCACACACAGACACGCACACACAGACACTCACACACACACATTCACACACACATGGACACACACACACACAGACACACATTCACGCACACAGACACACACACACACTCACACAGACACACACATACACATAGACACACAAACATACACACACATATACACTCACACAGACATACAAACACACACAGACACACACACACAGACACACACTCACACTCACACAGACACACACTCACACAGAGACACACACACAGACACACTCGCAGGCACGCACAGACACACACTCATGCTTAGACACACACTCACACATTCACACACAGACACACACATAGACACACACACAAAGACACAGGCACATACACACACAGACAGAGACACACACGGAGACACACACAGAGACACACACAGACACACACACAAAGACACTGACACATACACACACAGACAGAGACACACACAGACACACACACAGACACACACACACAAATACACACACAAATACACAGACACATACACACATGCAGAGACACACAAAGACACACACACATACACACACACAGACAGACACACACAAAGACACAGACATATACAAACACAGACACAGACTCACACAGACACAGACTCACACTCAGACAGAGACACAGACAAACTCACACTCACACAGACACTCACTCACACAGGCACACACACACACACACACACACACTCACACACACACAGACACACACGCACACACACAGACACACACACACTCACACACACACACTCATACACAGACACACACACACTCACACACATAGACATACACACACACATACACACACACACACTCACACACATGCTCACACATTCACACACACACAGACACACACTCATGCTTAGACACATACAGACTGACACACACTCACACACAGACATACACACACTCACACAGAGACACACACACACTCATACACACAGACACACACACACACACACACACTCTCCCACACACAGGCACACACTCACCCACACACACTCACACACAGACACACACACACTCACACAGATACTCACTCACACACACTCACACACAGACACACACACACTCACGCACACACTCACACACACACATTCACATGCTCACACACAGACACACACACAGACACACTCACAGGAACACACATACAGACACACACACAGACACACATTCACACACTCACACACACTCACAAACACACTCACACACAGACACACACTCACGCTTAGACACACACTCACACATTCACACACAGACACACACAGAGACACACATACAGAGACACACACACAGACAGACACACAAAGACACAGACACATACACACACAGACAGACACATACACAGACACACACACAAAGACACAGACAGAGACACACACAGAGACACACAGACACACACAGACACACACACAGACACACACACAAAGACACAGACACAAAGACACAGACAGAGACACACACAGAGACACAGACATATACAAACACAGGCACAGACTCACACAGACACAGACTCACACACAGACAGAGACACAGACACACTCACACTCACACAGACACTCACTCACACAGGCACACACACACAGACACACACGCACACACACACTCTCACACACACAGATTCACAGGCACACACACAGACTCACACACTCACACACACACTCATACACAGACACACACACACTCACACACACACTCACACATTCACACACACACAGACACACACTCATGCTTAGACATATACAGACTGACACACACTCACACACAGACACACACACACTCACACAGACACGCACACACTCACACACACACAGACACACACACACTCACACAGAGACACACACACACACTCACACACACAGACACACTCACCACACTCACACACACACTCACACAGGCACACACACACACATTCACACGCACATGGACACACACACACACAGACACACACTCACACAGACACACACTCACACTCACTCACACACAGACACTCACACTCACACAGACACACACACACACAGACACTCACACACACACTCACACATACACACACACACAGACACACACTCACACTCACTCACACACAGACACACACAAACACACACAGACACTCACACACACACATTCACACACACGGACACACATTCACGCACACACTCACACACACAGACACACGCACACACACTCACACAGACACACAAACATACACACACATATATACTCACACAGACACACACAAACACACACAGACACTCACACACACACATTCACACACACGGACACACATTCACGCACACACTCACACACACAGACACACGCACACACACTCACACAGACACACAAACATACACACACATATATACTCACACAGACACACAAACACACACACGCAGACACACACACACAGAAACACACACACACACACACTCACAGACAGACACACACACACAGAAACTCACACACACACATTCAAACACATATGGACACACACACACAGATACACATTCACGCACACAGACACACACACAGACACTCACACACAGACACAGACACACGCACATACACTCACACACAGACACACACAGACACACTCACAGACACACACACACACAGACACACACACACAGACACACACACACAGACACTCACCCACACACATTCACACACACACGGACACACACATACAGACACACACTCACACACACACATAGACACTCACACAGACACTCACACAGACACACACATACACATAGACACACAAGCAAACACACACATATACACTCACACAGACACACAAACACACACACACGGACACACAGACAGATACACATTCACACACACAGACACACACACAGAGACACACACACAGACAGACACACACAAAGACACAGACATAGACAGAGACACACATAGGCACAGCCTCACACACAGACACACACATACTCACACTCACACAGACACACACTCACACAGACACACACGCAGACACACACTCACACACAGACACGCACACACAGACACTCACACACACACATTCACACACACACAGACACACACACACAGATACACATTCACGCACACAGACACACACACAGACACTCACACATACACTCACACACAGACTCACTCACAGGCACACACACACAGACACACACAGAGACATACGCTAACACACAGACACACACACACACACACAGACACTCACACACACACATTCACACACACACGGACACACACACACAGACACACTCACAAACACACACAGACACTCACACAGACACACACATACACATAGACACACAAACAAACACACACATATACACTCACACAGACACACAAATACACACACACGGACACACACACAGACACACATTCACTAACACAGATACACACAAAAACACTCACACACAGACACAGACACACACACTCGCACACAGACACAGACACACACAGAGACACACTCACAGGCGCGCGCACACAGACACACATTCACACACAGACACACACACTCACACACAGACACACTCACGCTTAGACACACACTCACACAGACACACACACACATACACACACACAGAGACACACACAGACACACACAGACAGAGACACACACAGACACACACAAAGGCACAGACATATACACACAGACAGAGACACATACACACAGACAGACACGCAAACACACAGACAGAGACACAGACAAACACAAAGACACAGACACATACACACAGACAGAGACACACACAGACAGACACACTCACAGGAACACACATACAGACACACACACACAGACACACATTCACACACTCACACAGACACACACAGAGACATACACACACAGACTGACACACACACACAGACACACAAAGACACAGACACATACACACACGAAGACACACACAGACACACACACACAGAGACACATACAGACAGACACACACAAAGACACAGACACATACACACACAGACAGAGACACACAGACAGACACACACACAAAGTCACAGACACATACACACAGAGACACACACACAGACAGACACACACAAAGACACAGACATATACACACATAGACAGAGACACGCATAGGCACAGCCTCACACACAGACACACACATACTCACACTCACACAGACACACACTCACACAGACACACAAGCAGACACACACTCACACACAGACACGCACACACAGACACTCACACACACACATTCACACACACATGGACACACACACACAGACACACATTCACGCACACACTCACACACACAGACACACACACACACTCACACAGACACACACATACACATAGAAACACAAACATACACACACATATACACTCACACAGACATACAAACACACACAGACATACAAACACACACAGACACACACACACAGACACACACTCACACTCACACAGACACACACTCACACAGAGACACACACACAGACACACTCGCAGGCACACACACACAGACACACACAGACACACACTCATGCTTAGACACACACTCACACATTCACACACAGACACACACACAGAGACACACACACAGACAGACACACAAAGACACAGGCACATACACACACAGACAGAGACACACACGGAGACACACACAGAGACACACACAGACACACACACAAAGACACAGACACATACACACACAGACAGAGACACACACAGACACACACACACAAATACACACACAAATACACAGACACATACACACATGCAGAGACACACAAAGACACACACACATACACACACACAGACAGACACACACACAAAGACACAGACATATACAAACACAGACACAGACTCACACAGACACAGACTCACACTCAGACAGAGACACAGACACACTCACACTCACACAGACACTCACTCACACAGGCACACACACACACAGACACACACACTCTCACACACACACAGACACACACGCACACACACAGACACACACACACTCATACACAGACACACACACACTCACACACATAGACATACACACACACACACTCACACACACGCTCACACATTCACACACACACAGACACACACTCATGCTTAGACACATACAGACTGACACACACTCACACACAGACATACACACACTCACACAGAGACACACACACACTCATACACACAGACACACTCACACACACACACACTCTCTCCCACACACAGGCACACACTCACCCACACACACTCACACACAGACACACGCACACTCACACAGATACTCACTCACACACACTCACACACAGACACACACACACTCACGCACAATACTCACACACACACATTCACATACTCACACACAGACACACACACAGACACACTCACAGGAACACACATACAGACACACACACAGACACACATTCACACACTCACACAGACACACACACACACAGACTGACACACACACACAGAGACAGACACACAAAGACACAGACACATACACACACAAAGACACACACAGACACACACACAGACAGACACACACAAAGACACAGACACATACACACACAGACACAGACACACAGACAGACACACACACAAAGACACAGACACATACACACAGAGACACACATACAGACAGACACACACAAAGACACAGACATATACACACATAGACAGAGACACGCATAGGCACAGCCTCACACACAGACTCACACATACTCACACTCACACAGACACACACTCACACAGACACACACGCAGACACACACTCACACACAGACACGCACACACAGACACTCACACACACACATTCACACACACATGGACACACACACGCAGACACACATTCACGCACACACTCACACACACAGACACACACACACACTCACACAGACACACACATACACATAGACACACAAACATACACACACATATACACTCACACAGACATACAAACATACACAGACACACACACACAGACACACACTCACACTCACACAGACACACACTCACACAGAGACACACACAGACACACACTCACACACACTCACACACAGACACTCACACACACACATTCACACACACGGACACACATTCACGCACACACTTACACACACAGACACACGCACACACACTCACACAGACACACAAACACACACACACGGTCACACACACAGACACACATTCACGAACACAGACACACACACAGACACTCACACACAGACACAGACTCACACACTCACACACAGACACACACACACACATACACTCACACACAGACACACACAGAGACATACTCACAGGTGCACACACAGACACACAGACACACATTCACACACAGACACACACACTCACACACAGAGACACTCACGCTTAGACACACACTCACACAGAGACACACACACACTCATACACACAGACACACTCACACACACACACACTCTCTCCCACACACAGGCACACACTCACCCACACACACTCACACACAGACACACACACACTCACACAGATACTCACTCACACACACTCACACACAGACACACACACACTCACGCACACACTCACACACACACATTCACAGGCTCACACACAGACACACTCACAGGAACACACATACAGACACACACACACAGACACACATTCACACACTCACACAGACACACACAGACACATACACACACAGACTGACACACACACAGAGACAGACACACAAAGACACAGACACATACACACACGAAGACACACACAGACACACACACACAGAGACACACACAGACAGACACACACAAAGACACAGACACATACACACACAGACAGAGACACAGAGACAGACACACACACAAAGACACAGACACATACACACAGAGACACACACACAGACAGACACACACAAAGACACAGACACATACACACACAGAGACAGACACACACACAAAGACACAGACACATACACACAGAGACACACACACAGACAGACACACACAAAGACACAGACATATACACACATAGACAGAGACACGCATAGGCACAGCCTCACACACAGACACACACATACTCACACTCACACAGACACACACTCACACAGACACACACGCAGACACACACTCACACACAGACACGCACACACAGACACTCACACACACACATTCACACACACATGGACACACACACACAGACACACATTCACGCACACACTCACACACACAGACACACACACACACTCACACAGACACACACATACACACAGACATTCACACACAGGCACGGACACACACACAGACACACTCACACACACACACACACACTCACACACAGACACACACACACACTCGCAGGCACACACACACAGACACACATTCACACACAGACACACACTCACAAACACACTCACACACAGACACACACTCACGCTTAGACACACACTCACACATTCACACACAGACACACACAGAGACACACATACAGAGACACACACACAGACAGACACACAAAGACACAGACACATACACACACAGACAGACACATACACAGACACACACACAAAGACACAGACAGAGACACACACAGAGACACACAGACACACACAGACACACACAGACACACACACAAAGACACAGACAGAGACACACACAGACATATACAAATACAGGCACAGACTCACACAGACACAGACTCACACACAGACAGAGACACAGACACACTCACACTCACACAGACACTCACTCACACAGCCACACACACACAGACACACACACACACACACACTCTCACGCACACAGATTCACAGGCACACACACAGACTCACACACTCACACACACACTCATACACAGACACACACACACTCACACACACACTCACACATTCACACACACACAGACACACACTCATGCTTAGACATATACAGACTGACACACACTCACACACAGACACACACACACTCACACAGACACACACACACTCACACACACACAGACACACACACACTCACACGCACACAGATTCACAGGCACACACACAGACTCACACACTCACACACACACTCATACACAGACACACACACACTCACACACACACTCACACATTCACACACACACAGACACACACTCATGCTTAGACATATACAGACTGACACACACTCACACACAGACACTCACACACAGACACAGACACACGCACATACACTCACACACAGACACACACAGACACACTCACAGACACACACACACAGACACACACTCACACACAGACACACACACACAGACACTCACCCACACACATTCACACACACACGGACACACACATACAGACACACACTCACACACACACACAGACACTCACACAGACACTCACACAGACACACACATACACATAGACACACAAGCAAACACACACATATACACTCACACAGACACACAAACACACACACACAGAGACACACACACAGATACACATTCATGCACACAGACCCACACACAGACACTCACACACAGACACAGACACACGCACATACACTCACACACAGACACACACTCACACACAGACACACACACACAGACACACACTCACACACAGACACACACACACAGACACTCAACCACACACATTCACACACACACGGACACACACACACAGACACACACACAAAGACACAGACACAAAGACACAGACAGAGACACACACAGAGACACAGACATATACAAACACAGGCACAGACTCACACAGACACAGACTCACACACAGACACACTCACAGACACACACACACAGACACACACTCACACACAGACACACACACACAGACACACACTCACACACAGACACACACACACAGACACTCAACCACACACATTCACACACACACGGACACACACATACAGACACACACTCACACACACACACAGACACTCACACAGACACTCACACAGACACACACATACACATAGACACACAAGCAAACACACACACAGACACTCACACATACACTCACACACAGGCACACTCACAGGCGCACACACACAGACACACACAGAGACATACACTAACACACAGACACACACACACACACACAGACACTCACACACACACATTCACACACACACGGACACACACACACAGACACACACTCACACACACACACAGACACTCACACAGACACACACATACACATAGACACACAAACAAACACACACATATACACTCACACAGACACACAAACACACACACGGACACACACACAGACACACATTCACTAACACAGATACACACAAAAACACTCACACACAGACACAGACACAGACACACACACTCGCACACAGACACAGACACACACAGAGACACACTCACAGGCGCGCACACACAGACACACAGACACACATTCACACACAGACACACACACTCACGCTTAGACACACACTCACACAGACACACACACATACACACACACAGAGACACACACAGACACACACAGACAGAGACACACACAGACACACACAAAGGCACAGGCATATACACACAGAGACACATACACACAGACAGACACACAAACACACAGACAGAGACACAGACAAACACAAAGACACAGACACATACACACATACAGAAACACACAAAGACACAAACACATACACACAGACAGACACACTCACAGGAACACACATACAGACACACACACACAGACACACATTCACACACTCACACAGACACACACAGACACATACACACACAGACTGACACACACACAGAGACAGACACACAAAGACACAGACACATACACACACGAAGACACACACAGACACAGAGACACACACAGACAGACACACACAAAGACACAGACACATACACACACAGACAGAGACACACAGACAGACACACACAAAGACACAGACACATACACACAGAGACACACACACAGACAGACACACACAAAGACACAGACATATACACACATAGACAGACACACACATAGGCACAGCCTCACACACAGACACACACATACTCACACTCACACAGACACACACTCACACAGACACACACGCAGACACACACTCACACACAGACACACACACACAGACACTCACACACACACATTCACACACACATGGACACACACACACAGACACACATTCACGCACACAGACACACACACACTCACACAGACACACACATACACATAGACACACAAACATACACACACATATACACTCACACAGACATACAAACACACACACACACACAGACACACATTCACGCACACAGACACACACACACACTCACACAGACACACACATACACATAGACACACAAACATACACACACATATACACTCACACAGACATACAAACACACTCACACACACACACACAGACACACACTCACACTCACACAGACACACACTCACACAGAGACACACACACAGACACACACTCACACACATTCACACACAGACACTCACACACACACATTCACACACACGGACACACATTCACGCACACACTTACACACACAGACACACGCGCACACACTCACACAGACACACAAACACACACACACGGACACACACACAGACACACATTCACGAACACAGACACACACACAGACACTCACACACAGAAACAGACTCACACACTCACACACAGACACACACAGAGACACACTCACAGGCGCACACACAGACACACAGACACACATTCACACACAGACACCAACTCACGCTTAGACACACACACACAGACAGACACAAAGACATAGACACTTACACACACAGACAGAGACACACATAGAGACACACACAGACATAGACTTGCACACAGACAGAGACACAGGCATACACACACTCACACACACACAGACACACACTCACACACACACACACACTCACACTCACACACACACACTCACACTCACACAGACACACACTCACACTCACACACACACACACACTCACACTCACACACACACACTCACACTCACACAGACACACACTCACACACACACACACTCACACTCACACAGACACACACTCACACACACACACACTCACACTCACACAGACACACACTCACTCACACGCACACACACACAGACACACACAGACACACACTCACACACACTCACAGACACACATTCACACTCACACACACACACACAGACACACACAGACACACACTCACACACACACACAGACATTCACACACAGGCACGGACACACACACAGACACACATTCACGCACACACTCACACACAGACACACTCACACACACACACACACACTCACACACAGACACACACACACACTCGCAGGCACACACACACAGACACACATTCACACACAGACACACACTCACAAACACACACACACAGACACACACTCACGCTTAGACACACACTCACACATTCACACACAGACACACACAGAGACACACATACAGAGACACACACACAGACAGACACACAAAGACACAGACACATACACACACAGACAGACACACACACAGACACACACAGACACACACACAAAGACACAGACACATACACACAGACAGAGACACACACAGAGACACAGACATATACAAACACAGGCACAGATTCACACAGACACAGACTCACACACAGACAGAGACACAGACACACTCACACTCACACAGACACTCACTCACACAGGCACACACACACACAGACACACACGCACACACACACTCTCACGCACACAGATTCACAGGCACACACACAGACTCACACACTCACACACACACACTCATACACAGACACACACACCCTCACACACACACTCACACATTCACACACACACAGACACACACTCATGCTTAGACATATACAGACTGACACACACTCACACACAGACACACACACACTCACACAGACACACACACACTCACGCACACACAGACACACACACACTCACACAGAGACACACACACGCTCACACACACAGACACACTCACCACACTCACACACACACTCACACACTCACACAGGCACACACACACACACACATTCACACGCACATGGACACACACACAGACATATATTCAGTACACACTTACACACACAGACACTCACACACACACTCACACAGACACAGACACAAACTCACACTCACTCACACACAGACACACACTCACACACAGACACACACACACAGACACTCACCCACACACATTCACACACACACAGACACACACATACAGACACACACTCACACACACACACATAGACACTCACACAGACACTCACACAGACACACACATACACATAGACACACAAGCAAACTCACACATATACACTCACACAGACACACAAACACACACACACGGACACACACACACAGATACACATTCACACACACAGACACACACACAGACACTCACACACAGACACAGACACACACACATACACTCACACACAGACACACTCACAGGCACACACACACAGACATACACAGAGACATACACTCACACACAGACACACACATACTCATAGACACACAAACAAACACACACATATACACTCACACAGACACACAAACACACACACACACAGACACACACACAGACACACATTCACTAACACAGACACACACAAAAACACTCGCACACAGACACAGACACACACAGAGACACACTCACAGGCGCGCACACACAGACACACAGACACACATTCACACACAGACACACACACTCACACACAGACACACTCACGCTTAGACACACACTCACACAGACACACACACATACACACAGAGAGAGACACACACAGACACACGCAGACAGAGACACACACAGACACACACAAAGGCACAGACATATACACACAGAGACACACACACACAGACAGACACACAAACACACAGACAGAGACACAGACAAACACAAAGACACAGACACATACACACATACAGAGACACACAAAGACACAAACACATATACACAGACAGAGACACACACAGACAGACACACACAAAGACACAAACATATACATACACCGACAGAGACACACACAGACACACACACACACACACACACACAGACAGACACACACAAAGGCACAGACATACACACACAGGCAGAGACACACACACACAGACAGACACACACAAAGATACAGACACATACACACACAGACAGAGACACACAAAGACACAAACACATACACACACAGAGACACACACAAAGACACAGACATATACACACACAGACAGAGACACACACAGACACAGACTCACACACAGACAGAGACACAGACACAATGACACTCACACAGACACACACACACACTCACACACAGGCACTCACACACACACACGGACACACACACACAGACACACATTCACGCACACTCACACACAGGCACACACACACACACACTCACACACAGACACACTCGCAGGCACACACACACAGACACACATTCACACACAGACACACACTCACAAACATACTCACACACAGACACACACTCACGCTTAGACACACACTCACACATTCACACACAGACACACACAGAGACACACACACACAGACACACACACACAGAAAGACACACAAAGGCACAGACACATACACACAAAGACAGACACATACACAGACACACACACAAAGACACAGACACATACACACACAGACAGAGACACACACAGACACACACACACACAAATACACACATACAGAGACACACACATACACACAAACACACAGACAAACACACACAAAGACACAGAAATATACAAACACAGACACAGACTCACACAGACACAGACTCACACACAGACAGAGACACAGACACACTCACACTCACACAGACACTCACTCACACAGGCACACACACACAGACACACACACACACTCTCACACACACACAGACACACACGCACACACACAGACACACACACCCATACACAGACACACACACACTCACACACATAGACATACACACACACACTCACTCACACACACTCACACATTCACACACACAGACACACACTCATGCTTAGACACATACAGACTGACACACACTCACACACAGACATACACACACTCACACAGAGACACACACACACTCACACAGACACACTCACACACACACTTACACACTCACACACAGACACACACAGAGACACACTCACAGGCGCACACACAGACACACAGACACACATTCACACACAGACACCCACTCACGCTTAGACACACACACACAGACAGACACAAAGACACAGACACTTACACACACAGACAGAGACACACATAGAGACACACACAGACATAGACTTGCACACAGACAGAGACACAGGCATGCACACACTCACACACACACAGACACACACTCACACACACACTCACACACACACACTTACACTCACACACACACACACTCACACTCACACACACACACTCACACTCACACAGACACACACACACACACACTCACACTCACACAGACACACACTCACACACACGCACACACACACAGACACACACAAACACACACTCACACACACAGACACACACTCACACTCACACACACACACACACACACAGACATTCACACACAGGCACGGACACACACACAGACACACATTCACGCACACACTCACACACAGACACACTCACACACAGACACACACACACTCACACAGAGACACACACACACTCACACACACAGACACACTCACCACACTCACACACACACTCACACACTCACACAGGCACACACACACACATTCACACGCACATGGACACACACACAGACACACATTCAGTACACACTTACACACACAGACACTCACACACAGACACACACACACTCACACAGAGACACACACACACTCACACACACAGACACACTCACCACACTCACACACACACTCACACACTCACACAGGCACACACACACACATTCACACGCACATGGACACACACACAGACACACATTCAGTACACACTTACACACACAGACACTCACACACACACTCACACAGACACACACACACAGACACAAACTCACACTCACTCACACACAGACACACACAAACACACACAGAAAATCACACACACACATTCAAACACATACGGACACACACACAGATACACATTCACGCACACAGACACTCACACACACACAGATACACATTCACGCACACAGACACACACACAGACACTCACACACCGACACAGACACACGCACATACACTCACACACAGACACACACAGACACACTCACAGACACACACACACAGACACACACTCACACACAGACACACACACACAGACACTCACCCACACACATTCACACACACACAGACACACACATACAGACACACACTCACACACACACACAGACACACACTCACACACACACACAGACACTCACACAGACACAAACATACACATAGACACACAAGCAAACACACA